>NC_142524.1:7349574-7649574 GCF_964205215.1 Stylophora pistillata | reverse complement strand
CAGGTTTCATACGAATTTCGATCAAAGGGCACGACATTTTTTTCCTTTTTATTCCGTTCTTTTTGTAAACGCTCCTAAACTTCATTGTATTCCCAAAAATTATGAACAGTTTGATCGACAGAATTGTGGAGCTCAGATAATTTTGAAGACTCCGACAAAGCTCCAAATTTGAATTGTAAAGTTATAAGGCGTCATTCCTATTTTAAATTTCAAAGCAATTGTCAACTTTCTCATCGATCAAAAGGACAATCTTTCACCACAGCCCCAGGGTTGATATTTTCATGTAAAACTTCAATTGACTCCCGCGCTTGTACTTGAAGAAGTCTAAAACCGACTATCTTAACGCGAGGTTAGATATTTCTTCCTAATCTAATTTCCTATTTTTCTTAGTGAGTATAAATATTTCAAGGGATAAGCCTGAGGTGTGTCCTTGCTTATAGGTGTTAATCGCGTTCACTAAGGTAGGCGGCTATCCAAACTTCTAGAATAATGGTTCCGAGAAGGATAACCTAAATTAAAGTTGCACGTATTATTTCTCAGGTTCTCGAGGGGTCACGGAAGTAAATGTGCCGTGCTTATGATTGTCACGAGTTTGTCAACAGCTTTATAAAAGAGAATCAGTTTTTTCTTTTAAACAGTTATGGCAAATCTTAATAGTTAAAAAAGCAACTTGAATAAATGATTTAAGTGAAAAACACCCGACTCCAAAGATACTAACAAATTCATCCTATGAAGTGAAAATTTATTCTTGTACCGGTGACTGGTAAGTTTTTAACGATTTCAGTTGTTGCTAAGAAATAAAACCTTCAATCAGTTTTTTTTAAAGTAGTCATTCTCCCTTGGTCAAACAAAGTGCTTGATGCTCGAAGCAACTTGCTAAAGAAAAATGAAACCTTCAAATACGACACTATTAATCAAGAATATTTTATCGTTCCGTCTGTTTGACGCAAATTTTAAGAGCTTAAAACCCGCATAGAACATAGTATTAAGGAGTTCACCAAGCAGAAACCGCAATTTTGATCCAGGCAAGTTAATTAATAAGCTTTTTTTATCCTCTTATTTTCTTGCATTGCCCTAAGAAAAATTCTCTCCAATTTGATTTCATAATTCATTAGAGGCATTGTGTTATTACTGTATGTTTTTCGTTGCATAGAGGAGATTTTAGCTTAACTATTCAAAGGAAATACTGAAAAGCTGTCTGACTATATTTCCCACTCTGAACGCCTCGGCTGATTCAATTGTCCCGGTAACTAACTAACGAAGAGCCCCCACTTCAACAACAACAACAAAATCAACAATAATTGCTTCATGAACAACACTGATGATAATTTTCGTGGATGCCATCTGCATATAGGCTAAGGGACAAAGAGAGGTATCCAACTTTAAGAACGCTTTCTTTTTTAGAGATTTACCAAGGGTGACTAATCCTAAGTTGCAATTAAATGTTTTTTACGTGGTTATCACATGCGGTGTTTCCTTGTTCGACCCGTTGAACTGAGCACGCGCCTATCGTGATGGCTTGCATGCGTCCTTCTCGTGTTTTCAGTCACGTCACTAGTATCGATTAGTTTGTTATCTCTCTATGTTTCCGTATTGATGTTGCTGTATATCTTTCAAAATTACGATGATCACTTTCGTGATAAGGTCGGACGCGGATCTTTGCAAACTCGTGTTCCATTACCAATTCCGCATAATTATAAAATGAGTGTGATAAGTGGAATGTACCATTTTTTAATACTACATTAACCAACCCATGAGGATAATTTCGCCTCTTAGAGGTCATCGGTTGCTACACTGAGTTTTTTTTAACCAACTGCCAAGATAATTAAAGCATACTCGCTTTGTAAATACAGTAAAAGCCCACGTGTAAGAACCTAGTTTTTTTCGTGTCTGGCAAAATAGGTTCTTATGTTTTGGGGTATTTACCGACAACTTAGGCAAAACAGGTTCTTAATAGGTTCTTAAAATATCTTTAACGAAAATGCTATTAAATAATTATGAAATGAAATAATTAATTATAATAAATGCCTGGGAGCCATAAATACAGTTGGGAAACTGTATTGTGACATGTTTTATAGAAGTATCAAATGTATAGAAAACATTTATTTTTATTATATTTATTTATATTATATATTATATATTTATATTATATTTATTATTACAGACATATTTTGCTACAACATTGTTTCATTATCCAGAATGATTCTTCATATAAGAACCATGCAGGTTTTGCTGGGTAAAACAGGTTCTTATATTTTTGGGTATTAAAATCCAAAATTTCTGCCAAAAAGGTTCTTAATTACTAAATTCTTACACGCGGGTTTTAACTGTATTATAAGTGTTGCAGCGCGCACTGCTTAATTTGCATAGACTGTTCGTCGTCATCACGGGCTTGAACTTTATTTGAATCACTGTTGCAGCTCCAAGGTTTGTTCCAGGAGGGGGGGAGGGGCTAGTTTTATTTGGGTTGATTCAGGGTAGGTATGTGCCCCTCCCTTTTTCAAATTTTTGGTCCTCCTTAACGGAAACGCGCCGACGTATTCTAAATTTCTGGAAAAATAAAACAACATAAAAGATGGACTGAATAAACGAAAACAAAACAGTAATAAAAACGTCGGCTTTAGAGATGGCCTGGCTACCCGCCAGGGACCATGCTTGGGATATCATTAACCAAAAGAAAAAATTAAATACATATTTGAATGCCTGTCTTTCAGGTGATGTTTCCGTGCTCGCTAATTAATTTGTAATTCATTTATTAAAAGCAATTTCCACTCTGAAGCTGTTAATTATTAATTAACATGGATACATCTCAACAAGACGTGAAAATAGCCGCTATTTTTCTTTACGAGTTTATATAAATCATAAGTAATGACTTTTATGAAAATCCATGATTTTTTTTAGAAAATGTGTTTATGAATCCTCGCATCAGATAAGGTTCTTACATCCGACGTTTTACTAAAATTACTTTGCTTTTATGGAAAAATGTCGCCAAGAGCGTATTAATTGGGCTAATTCATTCTAAATTACCAAAAAAAATGTTTTCTTATTTTGACAGCACAGCTTCCTGAAAAGGATTTTACTGCCGGTGAAATCGAAGTTAGAATTTTCCAATCTTTCTCTTCGTTTCCCACGCAGTGGCAAAACAGACGTTCCTCAGAAAAATTTGTTTTCAATCGCAGTTACAGCAGCTGCTGCAGCAATCCTAGGCAAAGTTGGTTTGATTTGTCTTTTAACGCATACAAAAGGGTGAGTCAAGAGCCGAAAAAAAGGGTAAACTACACAAGAGCCATCATGCAAATAACGTTTGTAGTTTAAAGTAAGAAGCACACCGAACTTAACGCGGCCAAAGAATAACGTCACGCGCCAAGAACAACAGGTAGCGAAAAGATGTAAAGAAACCATACCATAGACAATTCATTTAAAAAAAAAAAGCCTTTTTTAGACATATATAAATATATGCTATATTTTCCGTTTAGAACTAAAAGATTATCTCTTGGCTCAGCCTACTCGTAATAATCGAAACGATCGCTTTACGTGAGCTGTACAACTTTACATTCACTTTCAGATTTAGTAAACCTGAGTTCGTGGGTGAGATTGCAGGACATGCAAAAAAAAAAAAAAAAAAAAAAATGAAAAACGGAGGAGAAATGATCATAGGTTTTGTCTTATTGTTGCTTGTGAGGGTTTTTGAAATGTTCCTCCAAGACAAATTTTAAAGTGAGATTTGTTTTGACGCACTTAGCAAGAAGAGATTTAATTAATGCGCCACAATGAAGTGGAAGACTGATGCATTATTTCCTTAGGTTATCACTTCAGCTGAAAGGTACTGACGACACAAAAGTCATTTGACACCTGAACACAAAATCACGCATTCTTATTCGGCCAACACTGAAATCAGTTTTAATGGCTTTACAATGAAAAGAAAAGCATTAACTGTGCTACTTCTGTAAACAAAACAAGAAAAATTGACTTGAAAGAGAAAAGAACTGTCGACATCCTCATATTCGCTTTTGGGGTGTCTTTACATGCATTGAGGAAGTGTGTTTTGTACTGCGCTTTAACGCTCAAGAGGACTCCAATGTTTTGTTGATGACTGAAAAAAGCCACTTAGCTCACTTTATTGAAATTCTGTGAATGGACTGAAAAAGGCCAGTTATCTCGCGGTTTTTGTGCATGTTTCTCAGTATTTAGCGCTGCCAGCCTCAGGCAAACCGCTGCTCCTATTCTACTGGATTTTAAACAGAGCACAATAAATTGATTTGCGAGCCGCAAAAGCTCTTCAAATTAAAAGAGTCAGTTAAGAACCTGGGTTTTCGTGGATGAAAAATCTTCTCAGTTTCGGGAGAAAGAGAGGTCAACAAACACTGGACGTGACTCAAAAACATAATTCTATTTGGCTCTACCAACAATTTCAACAATTTATACAATATCACAACGGAGTTTTTACATGCAATTTGCCAAATCAAAAGGTAAATATTATCTTTTACTTTTCAAGGTTTCCGTTGCCTGGCAACTGAGGCTTTGTCTTCCAAAGAATTTTTCATTGTGTTTGGATTAACTCTGCACGCTTTGTCAATCGTTCATTGTGCGTGAATAATAATTTTGAAAACCACTTGAACTCGACGGATTCATAAGTTGCTTAAAATATCTTCACGTTGCAAAGTTTAGTTATGAATATGACGCTCACCTCGAAGCTAATCTTGTCTTTTTATTCAAGAAAATCCGCTTAAGAATTCTTTAATTGAGTATTATAACGACCACTATTCCATCAAAAATGTCATTATTAAACAGATTTAGGTGTTAACTAGTTTATTATGAAGAATTCTCTGGAGAATGAGTATTTTCCCTTGCCAAAAGTCGGTTTAAAATCAATATTCTCATATGACACGGGGCATTCTGTTATTTGCTTTTGTTGTCTTACAGGTCAAAACAAATAAAGAGAAGAAATCGAGATTGAGGAAACAGCGGAACAAGTGGCTGACATGAACGAAAACTCAGCCCCAGCAAGTCAAAATCCTCCCCCGCAAGCTCTTCCGACTTTGCCGAACGAAGATGCTGAAAACATCGCATCAACGATCCTCTACGCTTTTCTGTCGCTGTTTATAATACTGGGAAACGTTCTTGTCGTCGCAGCGTTCAGGTTTAATAGAAGGCTTCGCACCATAAATAACACCTTCCTGGTCGGCTTAGCCGTATCAGACCTCTTGGTTGGGCTGATATCGATTCCGTTGTGGATTTACATCTCGTCTTGCCAACAGTTGATAACATGCGTGATAGATAAAGACCTACTTACATTTTATTCAACGGTGGACATTTTCACTGGTTGTGCCTCAGTGCTGCAGCTTACTGCGATCAGTATGGAACGATATTTGGCGATAACTCGGCCGATAAACCACCGAGCTTATTCCATGTGGATTTACTACGGGATGATCATGGCTGCGTGGAGCTTCGCTTTTATCATGGCAGGACTGTTTCCCGTTCAGATGAGCAAGTGGCAGAAACCTTACAGCATCATTCTCTTTATAGCGTGCTTTGCTGTCCCAGCACTTATCATAGTGACTATGTATGCCATCATTTTCCAGGCGGCTAAGGGGACCTCCCGAGCTAGGGTCCATCCCATAGGACACGGAGGAAACAGCGCACAAACTGAAGCCAAAATTGCTGCCACCATCGCGGTCATCACCGGACTTTTTATAATCGCGTGGTTGCCATTTTGCGTCGTGAACCTGTTTGCAGAGTTCTGGCATCATTTACTGCCACCTTTTCCTGAAATTCTGAGGCTTATTCGGTTCGTGAAGTGGATGCATTACTCCAATAGTATGGTAAACCCGATGGTGTATGCTTACCGCAATGGCGAGATGAGGAAAACCTTTAAAAGATTGTTGCTGACTTGTTTTGGCTGTCGTGGCGTCCCACACAGAAATATTCGAGCTCATGCTTCTGCCGTGGCCCATAGCAGACGAAACAGTGATCCGTCTCCATCACGGGGAAGAACGAGAAATAATCTTAACAACGACACAAGCTCTTCCGGACGAAGAAATAGCCCTGGAGGGAGATTATCATCTGAGAACAAAAGGGTTGATGATCCCATCCCTAGTGATAGCTCATTTCGCAATGGTCCTTTTTTTGTTCCCATCCAGCTCGATGTAGAACGGGCATCCTCGCCGATGATGCCTAACACTTCCACCTTGGCTGTCCTGGGTGACTGACATTATACTTCTTTTTATACTTGCACTACATCATATCATATACAAGTGCCAAGAACAGTCTTAAGGTTCTAATATTAATATATATCTTCAAATTCTTCGAATTATTTTTCTGGGAAATGTATAAAACTCAGAGGAGAATACTTGGAGTCTATGACGATTTGCATTCACGATAGAGCGCGCTTTTCGATCGACTATCGTAAAATAAAAACAAACGCAATGCGGCCAGTCAGAATCACTTTTGTCCAGAAATGCCCATAGAAACGAAAATGGCGAGTGAATGAGTGAATGTACATGACTTTTACGATTTTGGCGAATTTTAGTCAAAATTGTCAAAGCGAAATTGACGATTTAGACGAATTTTAGACAAATCGTTAAAGCGAAATCAGCTTGGTGGATCTGACGATTTTGACGAATTTTTCGCCATTTTCGTTATTGCATGCATTTCTGAACATATCTCGTCAGAAGAGATGAGAAAATCACCAGAAGCCAATGAGAAAACAAGCAAACTGCCCGAGGCGCGGAAAAACCTGAGTGGACAAGACGCACGATTGGTTCTCAGTAGTTTTAAATTTTATTGGTTAAGAGAGTGGCGCAAGTTTTCTCGGCCAATCAGAAAGCAGAGTAAAGCTTAACAAAGGCAATTTCGGATTAATTTCCACACGCAATAAAAAACTGCTCTCTAAGAGCTGATTTCATAGCTAAATCTTGAGGGGAAAATGAAGTAGATAAGGAGCAAGTGAAGTGAGACTATCTTTAATGACATTTAATGTTAACATCAAAATCTCGTCACAAAACTTTTTCCTGTGACTTGCTCATTTTTTCACTCATCAAGAACATTTCGTGCCTCAATGGATGATTTTTGTTGCCCATGGAACTCAAACAGGGCTAGTAACACAAAGTCTAACTTAAACCACGTGTTAAGACTTCAAATGAGCCTCGAGAATCTTTTTTTTTTTTTTACCACCTGAAGGTGTTTTGAACACTTCGCGGTTTTAGTCGTGACAGTAGCTCTCGGGAGCCAAGCTAGATAATACGACGTACGCAGCAATCCATTTAAGGTTGCTGCTTAGAAGAGAAAGCTATTGTCAAATATAGTTAATATATTATTAATGTCAGAGAAAGAGCCTTAGCAGATAAGAAAGAACACTACGGTCAAACGTCGGGCATGCGCATGGGAATCAATTCTGGCAGGCCGCGTGCCAATTTCCCGCCCAAATTTCCAAGGAAAACATAAACAACCGCTGTCTCGCGAAATAAGTTAAAGAAAATTGAAACGTTCATACAAATCTATAAAAGGAAACAAACATAGGGGAAAGGAAAATTCGAGACTTTTCGAACACAATGCTTATTCAAGAACAATTTTCCTGTTGATTTACCATTCTGTTTTGAGCTTTACCTAGAGGGTTATTTGCTTTTAAAATACCGTGACTTACTGGCTTTCCCTGGCTTCTGTGGTTGTTTGTAGCTCGTATAAGACAGCATGGTTTTGAAAGCCTGGCTGTAAGCACGTCAACTAGTCGTTACAACGTTAGCATATCCGTAGACATTTGACCGTTTGGCGCAGTAGTTTCGGTTCAAGGCTAAAATATCTTTCAAAATCCACTCAGAAGTAAAATTAAAGTATATCTGAGTGATATAGCATGCTTGTCAACATATAAGTCGGCATAAATGTACTAGTATCCATTTTTTTTGCCCACGGATCTGTACAATCTCTATTAGAAAACGACTGCGAAAAAATATTTGACACGAAAACCGGCAAAGATCAATGAGGGATTTTGTTCCTCGGCCCTTAGAAATGGACACCAGGTACGTTTATTCGGACTATTTCTGGAACAAGTGCAAATTGAAAATATATATAGAATAAGGTTATTAGTTATTATACACTTAAGCTGAAACAATGTTGTTCAATTGCTGTCTGGTATTTCTTTTTAAAAATTAAATGAAAAGATTAATTTAACCAATCGGTGTAGGGTGTTCAGTGGCCCAGATTTCAGATTTCTTTGGAGAAGAATGGAGAGAATGCTTTTGTTCTATAACTCTTCTTACTGATTCTAGCAAAGGCCAGGTCTTAAGAAATAGATAGAGTAGCAGGGATGCCGCAGTGGAGATGATGAAAAATAATGCGATAGACCAGACACTTTCAAAATGATAGATCGCAGACAGGTAAGAATATTTTTTAGGTTAAGTTTTCAGTTTACGAATAACGGTTATTGAGTCAGTTTGCTAGACATAACGTCTCGTAGTCACGTTCGACGCACTAAAAACTACTATAAAACGAATACAAGAATTGTAAAAACGTGTAAAATGGTATATAAAAAGTCACTTGTAACAATGTAGCGGAATTCCAAATCGATTTCGATCAATTACGATCCTCATCAGTAGTACTCCGCCATGTTTAAAATACTCATAATGAGTACTCATTATGAGTATTTTAAACATGGCGGAGTACTACTGATGAGGATCGTAATTGATCGAAATCGATTTGGAATTCCGCTACATTGTTACAAGTGACTTTTTATATACCATTTTACACGTTTTTACAATTCTTGTATTCGTTTTATAGTAGTTTTTAGTGCGTCGAACGTGACTACGAGACGTTATGTCTAGCAAACTGACTCAATTATCGAACACGTTCCTGGCCTCGGCCCACAAAATTTCATCAGAATAACGGTTAAATTTGATCAATTTTACGCCACACGACTACTTAATGGTTAACGGCCCCGTTGACTTCCTTTTAGGTCATACATGCATGCGCACATATACATAGTACTATACATAAGTACAATATTCATGAAGTAGAATTGCTACATCCATACAAACAAAGACAACTTGGTTTCATCAACTGACGCACTACCACTGTTTCTTCACAAACTTGTCCCCTTTTTTCATTTACGTTTTCATGCAGATAACGGTGCAGCCATGCACATTACTTACCGGCACGCGATACCTAAGTTAATTACCAAACAGAGAAAAGTACATGGGCGCGCATAGATGTGAAATTTCTCTTCGAGCGTTCGACCAAGATATCTCGCGGGTGTGCGCAGCTCACCATAGGCCTTTACTTACAAGAAAAATAGACTTTATTAACGACATTGGCGTGAAAGGCGAGCGACATGTCAGCAGCTGATTAGCGATATCATGAACACACGTAAAAAGAACGATCGTGATTTTACACGAATAAAACTACCGCATTCCCAAGGGCTGAAAATCCTTGTAAAACATTTAAAAAATACGCCGTAAGGAACCCTTTGATAAACGTGAACAATTATTCAATTCATGATTGAGGATAAAGCAAACAAAGTGCTAGCTGCAATCAAGCACTCTGTTAGTTTGAACTAAGTATTTAGTTATTTTTTATCCTTCAACGTTTTACCGATTTAATTTTTGATGATTGTTCTATGTTTAAATTTTTTTTTTTACACAGGATTAACCCCGTGACTCTCTTTTCAAGTAGTATTTTAATTTCAAATCTTCTTTGTGTAACTACCCAGTAGTTTCGTCTATTACAGGTAGTCCCTCCTTTTCGGCGAAGTCCGTTGCGCGCGAGTCAGTGGAAAACAAGTGCTGTTAACGCGCCACGGGGAACTATTGAAGTGACGTCGATGCACCGCAGGAGCTCCATGAGTGAGGCGCTCGAAATGAAACGACAGGAGCTAGGAGACGAAACGACCGCCGGTACGAAACTACTAGACTACGAGCAGTCCATCGCACGAGCCAAAAAAACAAATACACCGATGCACTGCAGGAGCTCCATGACACCTACTGCAGTGCATCAACGTCACTTCAAAAGCTCCCCCTGGCGTGATAACAGCAATTTTTTTCACTGATTTTTTTTGACTCGCGCTACTGACTTCGCCGAAAAGGAGGACTTCTCATAGCCTAGTACCCAGTTTGCGTCGATTCGTACCCGAGCTACAGGTCATACATGAACCCGAACCACTGCATATACATTCGTTCAAAATACTCGATTATTGGCGTGCTTAGCGCAAGGTAAGTGTGATGCATAGTATTCTGGGTACGAAACGGCCGTGGTTACGAAACGACTGATAACCTCAGTTTGTGCACGTGATTAAACGAGGTTAGTTTCTATAGAAACTGTGCTGCTGCATCGGTGGGGTTTCAACAAAATAGTTTGGTTTTATCAACTGAGTTGATAATGTAGTAGTTTCGTACCCACGGTCGTTTCGTTTCCTGTCGTTTCGAAACCAGTTTGAGTCGGTTCGTACCTGAACCACTGCATATACATTAATTCAAAATACTAAATGATTGCCTGGCCTAGCCCAAGGCAAGTGTTATATATAACATTCTGAGTACGAAACGACTGTGGTTACGAAACGACTGCTAATAACCTTTGTCTTTATGAATAAGAGGGGTGCGTTTCTAAAGAAAATGTGCCGTTGTATAGCTAGGTGGAGGGTATGACGAAATAATTTGGTTTTATCAACTGGTTGATAATGTAAATTGGTCACCATAAAGAATTTCAAAGCTGAACTTTCAGTGTTAGCTCTTCGGTGGAACTATGTTTTCATGGAATGAAAATATATCTGCCACTCACTAGTCCAATCCACAAGCTTAAGAAGTTCAGTTCTAAGAGGCTAAGGATCTCTAGTAGGTCAAAATGCTGTACAATGAATTTAATTAATGCTTCAGTTGTCCTTTTGATTTTATAATCGTCCCATTCTTAACCCTAATTCCGCCTTGCCGGCTTTTTGTTTGACATCAATAGCCTCAATAGCTCGGTACAGAATAACTTCTATCAGTTCGCCATCAGACTCTGGAGAGGCAGCAGCACGATTGAAGTACGTATTTTTCACGAGTTCTGTCAACGGGTTTCGTTGCTTTTTCTCTTTTATTTGCAAAGGGCATAACCAAGTGTCGCGTCATTGTTTTAAAATTCAGTTTCCATCGCCGAATTTCTTTATTTGATAGAGCAAGAGACTTTTGGTAGGTTTGAAAATTTTCGTTTCAATTTTTTCTCCTCCTTTATCTTTTGGGATAAAGCTAAATTAGAGAAATGCTTTTCAACAAAAATGGAGAGCTCTTCAATTAAACGCGGATGGAGTCGTAGGTTTAAGTGATGAAATTGTGTCAACGCAAGAGAATATCATCTGATATTTTCTTGGTTGAGTAATATTCTTATGCTTGATGTCGACTTCGCTCGTTGTCTTTGTCAGTTTATCCAGGTGTGACCCAAGATATTTCGAACGTTAGCCCTTCGTCAGAGCGAAGACGAAAGGCTCTGAAAAACGGCTAACGCTCGAAACGTCAGCTTAGAAAATCTTTAAGGTTGCCAACTTGCGTTATCAGCTTAGCTGATAAAACCAAATAAACGCCATGGCAGTTCGTGAAGTTATGAAAGAACATTTCTTCCCCGAAAAAAAGAAGACGGCCTTTAATTTATTACATTTTTTCACTTAAGTTTAACACCGTGCCACTCTTTTGGAACGTTGAATAAATTCCAATTTGCTTTGTTTTTTCGTTGCCGACGCTGTTCTCCATGCATCTTCTACTTCTTTTTTTCAATTTTATCTTCAAGGATGTGTCTCTGTTTTGTCATTGATGTTTCTTCTATTTTCTTTTCTTCTCACAGCTTTTCCTCTTGCTTTTTTCTCAGTCTGCTCCACGATCATCCCTTTCACCACCGCTTATCCTTTTTCAATAACGTAATCTCTATTTGCTCTTTATTTTCTCTGTTTGTTGTTATCTATTTATTTATCTATTTATTCGTTGCCGCAGATCCAAGAGAAACTAATTATCAACATGAAGAGGGCAATTATTTTGGCGGCATTTATGCTTGTTTTACGACAAACGAAAGGTAATACAATAATTTCGTCTGTATTACTCTTGATTCCAAAATTATGATGACCACTTTTCCTTTTTCGTAGGTTTCATAAATTGACAATTGTGTCGAAGCACTACGAATAGCAATTACGAAATAAAAGAATTGAAATCTGTGATTTCTTCACCGATTTAATTTGGAATCGTTAACATTTTATCATTACACAGTCCCTCTCTTTAATTACAACTTCAACTAAATAGAATGTGTTATTACCTATCATAAATGAAAGAACTGGAGTTAATTTTTTTCTACTCTCACTCCAGTAACTCTCACTTAGGTGGGCCGCAGGCCAACGGGACTTGTAACTCTGATCACACTGTGAATATATCGATCTCAAACGTGGATGATGCAGCACAATGGAACGAAGCAGAGTGGGCCACAAAGACAGGCTATGCAGAGTGTGAGCCAACAATTGATGTTGGTGCTGAAACAGTTACTTATGAAAATCTCCCCCTCCCCAACTGCACTTTAGAGTCAAACCAAAATACTTCACACCTAACTTACATACTCCGAATAAGCGCTGTAAAAACTTTTACTGATCCAAACACAAGCCAGTTACGCGCTTACGACCACCTGTACTACGTCTCGTGTTCCTACGATAATGCAGGAAGGGCTTCAGCGAGTTTTGTGCCGATCAAGAACCGAGCGGATAACGATACAGGTATGTGGCTCTGATCAAGAAAACAGCATGTTTTATCTATGTTAGGTAATCTTAGTTTGAATTTCTGCACAGTGGAGATTCCTCCATATCAAACCCGCTTTGCCAACGAAAGTATCGGCTAGCCATCCTTAAGTGGCCGATGGAAAAAAAAAAAAAGGGACAAATAATCTTTATATCAAGATATGGTTGATTTGATTTTAATTTGTCATAACAAAAACGTGACGGAGTACTTCGTTTTGTAATGTAGAAAGTGTTACCTTTCATCCTTTACGCTACCGAACTGCCGCTAATGCATGCTGGTTCAAAGACAGTTGTTATCATCAACTACCTTGTAATGATCTGGATTTCAAAATAGTTTTGTTTTCGTCATTGTCAATAATCTGTGACTGCTACGGGAGGACTTGAGTTCTAATTTGAGAGCTATTAGCTTTAAATAAATATCTCGACTTCACTTCATTTGATTTTATAACAGTATAGCCTTGCGTTTGTCAGAACAAATTCCTTTATTAATAAAGTCTTAATCTCTTTTTTGTTTTTTTTTTACTCATCCTTACTAGCTATTTTTGTTCTTTCTTTGTCAACTTTCAGCGGACGGAGTTTTCACATTTTCTCTCAACGCGTATTCAGACGCCGAATACAAAACGGCGGTTACCAACAGCTCTCTTGCTCTGAATGTAGAGATTTTCTTCAAAGCTGAAGTTACAACTCAAGGCAGCGCACCAAACCTTGACCTGACCTGTACCCCGTGAGTTGTTATTCATCAAAAAGCAGTAATTTAGATTCTACTGATGGCAAATTCACTCTAATAACCAACGGGTAAGAATCTCTGTGATATCAATTTGCCCACCAAACACGACTAAAATATAATAAAGATAATAACAATGGCAATAACAATTATAATTAGTTTTAAAACATTTTAGAGGAAGACCAGATACTATTATTATATAAGATACTGATGAAGTATCAGGATTTTACCTTTTACTAAAAAATCGTAACTTCGTCGCGCGCAGTGAAGATACTAGTTTTTATCTTTTACGTGTGAGGATAATATTGTCGCCATGGTTACTAACATGGTTACTTTTATTACTATAGAATTTTCCTCTTCTTCATTAGAATTTTGACTTTTCGGAACAGAAATTACAAGTGTTGTTGTCTTTATTTCTTCTTTATAACTTTATATCCGAGTTTCATAACATTGTTATGACAAGCATTTTGCGATAGATGACCACTTTAATTGCACTATTTTGCTGTTTCGAAAATGAATAAAAAAACTGTGTTTTATGTGGAAATTTCATTAGTATCTATAAGATAGACAGAAAATTACATGGCCGCTTGGGGATACGAATTTTTATCTTCTCGTGCTCAAAGTATCTCTCACTCGTTCACTTCGCACACTCGTGAAGGATACTTACAGCACTCGAAGATAAATTTCGTATCCCCGCGCGGCCATGAAATATCCTCTATTTGTCTTGAACTGTCTGATATTGTATCGTTATCACTCCCAGTGCAAGTGGTTCTTAATCTAAGTGAAAAATGGCCGTCAGTGCAGACTCCTGATAGTCTGAGACAGTCATACTAGTTTATGTGAGACTCGGTCAAACTACTGATCAACCATGAATGAGTGACACTGGCTAGTACTAAAAGAAGTAGAGCTCACCTTTAATAATTAATTTCATTCAGGTTTTTTTCAGTTTCTTGCCAATAAATGGTAAGCCTTAGCCTTCCAAAACCCCAATTAAAACCTACCGTTGTAGTTTTCGTGGGAAACTTTTCTTGCATGTTGTGTGTCTGGTATCAATTCAGGATACAATATACAGCTGATGCTGTGGAATTACCTGCATGGCTCTTCTCCATTTTAAATAAGATTTATTACCTCGAATTACGTTTACATTATTTTCTTATACCATTTATTATTATTTCTTGCCTAGTTGTGGCAGCGATGGTGTCAGCCAAGATCTCGATGACACCTTATCATACAACTGTACCGACGACAGCATCACGGAAACATTCTCACTCAAAACTTATCGGTATTTTGGTGCAGAAGCAGGAGACATTATTTACATCCACTGCGATTTCAGAGTTTGTTTGGCAGATAGTGTCAATACTGATAAGGGCGGCTCAGACGTCGTTGTGTGGCGCACCGACCTCTACCAAAAAGAAGCTTTGCGGCAACTTTCTGACACCTCTTTTTATCAAAAGGTCGACAAAGACCTCACTGCCCGCAATCAAAACGCCGTCAAGAATACGATCAACCAACTCATAACTAAACAAGAATTGCCGGCCACAGCAAAAAATCTCATCATAACCACTCCTAGAACTTCTTGTATTTACTTTTTACCTAAAATTCACAAACCTAACAACCCGGGTCGGCCCATTGTCTCGGCTTGCAGTTACCCTACCGAACTTATCTCCAGCTATCTGGACAAAATTATGGCTCCCATCGTCAAAACTTTACCATCATATATTAAAGACAGCCAACATGCTCTTCAAATTTTTCGCGACTTTAATTTTCTTGGCCAAAACAAACTTCTTTTCACCATGGATATTACGTCTCTTTACACTGTCTTTCCTAATGGCGAAGGTCTTCTGGCCCTTAAACATTTTTTTGATCAACGTACTGTTAAGGAACCTAAATCTGAAACACTACTACGCTTAGCCGAACTAGTTCTCACACTCAATAGTTTTTCATTCGGGGACAACTTTTTCAAACAAACTAATGGTGTAGCCATGGGCACCAAAATGGGACCTAGCTATGCCAATCTTTTTGTAGGTTTTGTCGAACACCAATTTTTCAGCCAATACAACGGCTCCAAACCTGAACTCTACGGTCGCTACATCGACGACTGTATCGGCGCCACCTCCTCTACCAGAGAGGAGCTGACTCAATTCATAACCGCAGTCAATTCCTTTCACCCGGCTCTGAAATATACCTGGGAAATTTCTGACAATTCGTTATCCTTTTTAGACATCAAATTTTCAATTGAAGGCAACGGTTTATGCACTAGTGTGTATTACAAACCTACAGACTCGCATAATTACTTGTTATATTCGTCTTCGCATCCATCTCACGTTAAGAACTCCATTCCTTTTTCTCAGTTTCTAAGACTTCGTCGTTTATGTAGTAATGACTCTGATTTCCACCACAAATCAGAGTCAATGTGCCAGTTCTTCGATAAACGTGGTTACCCTGTTTCTGTCGTTCTTACGGGTTACCACCGCGCCCAACTTATTGATCGACATTCAGCACTACAAACGTCACAAAAGGAAGATTCCGACCGCAGTCCATTCACTCTCACGTTTCACCCTCACAACCACTCAGTTAAATCCATCATTCTGAAAAACTTTAAATTACTTCAAAACGATCCAGAGACAAGCACTATCTTTTCGCAGCCTCCGCTCATTTCATTCAAACGCGACAAAAACATAGGAAATTTTTTGGTCAGAAGTTCTTTTCAGACTAATGACCAAACATTAGATTTTGTTAGACATTTAAGAATAAACACTAGCGAGAAAAACACACAACGTTTCGATGACTCCATGTCATCATTCTCAAGTGAGAAGAGAATAAAAATGAATAGTTAATTTATACCGTACGAAGGTGGCAAACGTAAAAAGTTTAAAATATTTAAAATATTTAAATAAATAATTGCGCGTGTTAAGTTCATAAATGTAAACTATTAAATAAATAGTTTCGCGCGTATGGAATCCGATTGTTTGTTCAAAGAGGGCTTCATCTTCTTTATGAAAAGCATTTCATGAACTAAACAGTCCAGTTTCCCGGTGCACTTTTTAAGTACGTTGAAATGCTTGGTCAGGTCGCCGATGGTTTGTAGGCCGTGGTCGTTCTTTAGATGTTTGCCGATGGCCGAATTACGGTGCTCATTAATACGTTGATGTAAATGCCGGCTGGTGTACCCGACGTACTCTGCATCACACAGATCACATTTATAATTATATACAACGCATTGTTGGCTAACTATAGGAGGTTTAGGCTCACGTACTCTGAGATCTTCACAGATTTTGCGACTCTTGAACACGGGATGAAGGGTGTGATCGATTTTGTTGCTTAGATCTGATAATTGCCTTTTCACTGCGTCAGCTGACTTTTAATCTTTAAAAGGCAAAACCACTCGGTGAACAGCATTTTCGTTGACGGATAATTGAGCTTGCACTACAGGGTTTTCCGACCTAACTGAGGTGACAAAGTGAGAGATGGTGGAATTGATGAGGTGGTCGGGATACTTGAGGTTTGTAAACATCATCTTTAGATGATCACATTCAGATTGGAAGGACTCCCATGTGGACGACAGGCGGAATGCACGATTCAACATGGTCTTAAGTAGTGATTTCTTGTACCTTTTATCGACGTGGCTCTGGTGATGAAGCAATAGGCCTGTGTTTGTTGGTTTCCGATAAACACTAGTTTCTAGTTTACAGCCTTTCTTGAGCACTTCCATACCGACAAAAGGTAACTTGTTTCCAGATGCTAGCTCCATGGTGCAGTGTATGGACGGATGGCAGTTATTTAGCGTTGATAATAAATCTTCTGCCGCTGGTACACTTGTGACAATAGCAAACGTGTCATCCACGTACCTTCTGTAAAATTCAGGGAGCTTGTTGTCTTGATCTAGTTTCTCTTCGATAGAACAGAGAAATGCGTTTGCCATAAGTGGGCCCAATGGAGAACCCATGGCCACACCGTCGGTCTGCTCGTAAAGATTGCCATCAAATTGGAATAGTTGATTCATAGTTGCAACTTCTAGAAGTTGAACCAGTTCAGGCTTTGTAATGCTGAGGTCGTGTGTAGTATTAAACCAGTTGTCAGCCTCCAATAGAGGGTGGTAATGCTTTACTGGGCGGCCTCTCGTTTTTGGTCTCTGCAGGCTGACAGGTGTGAACGTCGATGTATCATTGATCGAAATCATCGCTGAGAAGGCGTTCGCTGACAACTGGTTTAATACTACACACGACCTCAGCATTACAAAGCCTGAACTGGTTCAACTTCTAGAAGTTGCAACTATGAATCAACTATTCCAATTTGATGGCAATCTTTACGAGCAGACCGACGGTGTGGCCATGGGTTCTCCATTGGGCCCACTTATGGCAAACGCATTTCTCTGTTCTATCGAAGAGAAACTAGATCAAGACAACAAGCTCCCTGAATTTTACAGAAGGTACGTGGATGACACGTTTGCTATTGTCACAAGTGTACCAGCGGCAGAAGATTTATTATCAACGCCAAATAACTGCCATCCGTCCATACACTTCACCATGGAGCTAGCATTTGGAAACAAGTTACCTTTTGTCGGTATGGAAGTGCTCAAGAAAGGCTGTAAACTAGAAACTAGTGTTTATCGGAAACCAACAAACACAGGCCTATTGCTTCATCACCAGAGCCACGTCGATAAAAGGTACAAGAAATCACTACTTAAGACCATGTTGAATCGTGCATTCCGCCTGTCGTCCACATGGGAGTCCTTCCAATCTGAATGTGATCATCTAAAGATGATGTTTACAAACCTCAAGTATCCCGACCACCTCATCAATTCCACCATCTCTCACTTTGTCACCTCAGTTAGGTCGGAAAACCCTGTAGTGCAAGCTCAATTATCCGTCAACGAAAATGCTGTTCACCGAGTGGTTTTGCCTTTTAAAGATCAAAAGTCAGCTGACGCAGTGAAAAGGCAATTATCAGATCTAAGCAACAAAATCGATCACACCCTTCATCCCGTGTTCAAGAGTCGCAAAATCTGTGAAGATCTCAGAGTACGTGAGCCTAAACCTCCTATAGTTAGCCAACAATGCGTTGTATATAATTATAAATGTGATCTGTGTGATGCAGAGTACGTCGGGTACACCAGCCGGCATTTACATCAACGTATTAATGAGCACCGTAATTCGGCCATCGGCAAACATCTAAAGAACGACCACGGCCTACAAACCATCGGCGACCTGACCAAGCATTTCAACGTACTTAAAAAGTGCACCGGGAAACTGGACTGTTTAGTTCATGAAATGCTTTTCATAAAGAAGATGAAGCCCTCTTTGAACAAACAATCGGATTCCATACGCGCGAAACTATTTATTTAATAGTTTATATTTATGAACTTAACACGCGCAATTATTTATTTAAATATTTTAAATATTTTAAACTTTTTACGTTTGCCACCTTCGTACGGTATAAATTAACTATTCATTTTTATTCTCTTCTCACTTGAGAATGATGACATGGAGTCATCGAAACGTTGCGTGTTTTTCTCGCTAGTGTTTATTCTTAAATGACCAAACAGGCACTTTTAAATGCGCTCGTGCGCGATGCAAAACGTGTCCTTTCATTCACAACACTGAGAAAATATCGGGACCCAAACGATCCATTAAGATCACCGATCACTTCATGTGCACCTCCGCCAATGTAATCTATTGCATAACTTGCACTTATTGCAAAAAGATTTACATCGGCGAAACAGGTAGAAGACTAGGTGACCGATTCCGAGAACACCTTCGCGACGTGGAGAGGAATGACAAGGACACATCGAAACCAGTCGCTAGACATTTTAATTTACCTAACCGTTCTAAGCAACACACGGCAATCTGCGGTCTTTCCTTACACTTAGGTAGCACGGAAAGCCGGAAAACTCTTGAACAAGAGCTCATCTTTCAAACCGGCAGTCTAAATCCCACAAGTATCAACGAACGCTTTTCATTCCACTAATTTATTCGTGTTTTTCTTGGTTCCATGTTCCCACCAAACACGTAGCTCCTTTTTCTGCCTTTAAAAGCACATACAACCCACAATTCCCTTATTCCCTCCGACGAAGGGCTAACGCTCGAAACGTCAGCTTTTATAATCGTAACGGTGGCCAATTTACCATTTCAACTTTGTTGATATATTCAAATTATTTCGTTTCCCCCACCGACACAGCCCCAAACAGTTTCTTTAGAAACTATCAGCCTTTATTCATTGAATAAATATCTAGACTTCACTTCATTTAATTTGATAACAACATAGCCTTGCGTTTGTCAGAACGAGAGAATTCTTTATTAATGAAGTCTTTATCTCTTTTTTTTTTTTTACTCATCCTTACTCACTGTTTTTGTTCTTTTTTTGTCAACTTTAGCGGCTGGAGTTTTCACATTTTCTCTCATGGGGTATTCAGACGCCGAACATAAGACACCGGTTCCCAACCCTATTAATCTGAATGTAGACGTTTTCTTCAAGGCTGAAGTCAAAGCTCAAAGCAACGCACCAAACCTTGACCTGTACTCCGTGAGTTGTTATTCATCAAAAAGCAGCGATGCAGCTGCTACTGATGGTAAATTTATTCTAATAGCCAACGGGTAAGAATATCTGTGATATAGATTTGCTCGCTAAACAAGCCGACTAGAAAATAATGATAATAACGATGACAACAACAATCATTAAATATTTTTATCATATTGAAAATATTACCTCGAAAGTAAGCGGAATTATGTTCAAATTGTTTACTAATATCTTTTTTTTATCCGATTTCTTTCATAGTTGTGGCAGCTATAATGTCAGCTGAGATCTCGGCGACACATTATCATACGCTTGTGCCGCCAACAGCACGACGAAAACATTGTCACTCAAAACGTATCGGTACTTGGGAGCAAACGCAGGAGACACTGTTTACATCCACTGCGATTTCAGAGTTTGCTTGGCAGATGAAGCCATTACTGCTTGTGAATGTCCAGACTATGCTGAATCTTGCGTCGGTGATCCTTCCACCGATTTTTCGCGTAGACATCGTCGTTCAATTTCTGATTCGGTGGATGAGTCGCAGCTTTATCATGTTGTTTCCGGTCCATTCACTTTTGAGGAAGAAGAACTGAACAAAGATGAAGGTAGATATGGGACAGGTCTTTCCACATTTTCTGTTTATCAAGAACAGTTTTCCATGGTAACTGACCAAGCTAGAAATGGAGGCCACACCAGCCATCTTATAGAACCTCGGTAGATAATGTAATATCATACAGCGTAATGAAGACTAACGGAAAATTTCTAAGGCTGGATGAAAACCTCAAGAAAAGCTATGACATGTCCCTTTTCATATATTCTCAGTTGCTCTGCCTTGATTAAAAAAAATAAATAAAAAAAGGGAACGGTATGATCTCTGATATCATAATCTTGCCTACGCTTTTGATAGTTTAACTCAATCATTAATCTGAGATCAATTTGCTCCATTTCAGTTGCATCTGACGACCAAGAGGAGACCAGCCAGTCTTTCCAGACGGTAGCAATTGTTGGAGCAGTATGCGGTATTGTGGCTGTAGCTGTCATTTGCGCTACCGTCTATCTTGTCATTCGCTATCGCAACATGCGCACGCAAAATGGAGATATGCACGTGGTCACCTAAACTCCAAACACAAATGAGCTTTGCTGTGCAAGCAGGCGCGCGCATAGCATGTTTTAATTAAGAAATATCTATTTGAATGATGAGACCTATGAAGCAACTTGATATGGTTTCGTTTAGTTTTTTATGTTGATTAAGACATAAAGTTTCATCATTTTCGTACAAATAAGTAATTATTTAACTTTTTTATTCCTTTTATACAAGAATCAACCACATTTTCAAAGTAATCGGATTTTTGGTTTATACTCTAGTGCAAAGGTCGATTTCATCAACTATAACAGTGAAATCAAAGCACACTCATATTTACTTGTTACTATGATGTGTGCGATTCAGCAAAACAATCCTTCGTTTTAATTTCCTATCATTTCAAACTTCCAGACAACGCTAAGTTCACACACAATGTCAGGCGTAGCCGGAGGATCACGAAGTGTTCACTATTATTGCTTATGTGACAAACTTTTCACTCTATATGCAGCACAGCTGTATCGGATTACACAAACCCAAGAGAGACTCAAGTCGCTTGAGGGCCTTATTACTTTCCTAATGCGCGAGCTTAATCCTTGTTGGTGCGGCACCAGTACCAGTGAAATGTTTTGGAATGTTCGGAAATTTAGAGCAGTATCTCAATAAAATATAAGCAACGTGGTGACTCTAATTTAAAAAATTGGGTTTTTTTTTTCTGTGAATATTTGTGTGCTAAAGGACCGTAAGGCAGTTTTCCTGTCTCAGTTTTAGCGCCATAGTGCGTTTTAAATCTGGAAAGGAGCTTTTGAATTCGATACGTTCTTTTGCATAGCAGGAACCCCGTATCCACAGCAATGGGAGGCGAGCACTCTCACCACCACGTCATCCCCAGTCGTGCGCCTTCATAAATCACACGCTGCTTCCACGCGTGCATTATCTCCCACTGTGTGCATGAAGGCGATCTCGGATGTAAAAAGTTATTCTCACATCTCTCTATAAAGGTCTCTGGAAAGGATTATCCTTTTCAGAGAGGCATTTCTTTTTTTTCACGAGGAGGGATCTAATACACCAAAAAGATACTGACTGGCCGCTGCTTGCTTTCTTTGCGACAAGAGAAGAATATATACAACAATTGATGTGATCGATTTTGTGGCATCTGCCTGATGTGTCCTTAGGGACCATTATCACTTATCGCCTGAAAGGGGATCGGACGATTTTAGAAGGGGAGGGGGACACACGCTTTTCAGGAACAACGGAGGGGATTAGTCTTCGCCGAAAGAGTATAAAGTGGGGACAATAGAGAACTGATTCCCAATGGATGAATACTACAAGGCCTGAGGAAGGATGAGGTAACTTTAGATGTGACACAACCAAATTCCCCAAGCCCCCTCCCACGGCGATATACAAATAATGACCGATCCTTACAATCGAGAACTCAGTAGTAGAACATCCGATAGCAAAACTCAGAGGCCTTTGTCTCAATTACAAGTAAGAAGTTCGAGTTTTTTCATTGACCCAAGCTCGTGACAAAACAAGCAACATTACTCACTTATTCACTGGCCTTGATTACAAAACTCTCAATCAGTCAGAGCAGCGCCTTAGGTATTTTGTTGGACGAGGAAGTTTTCTGCTTTCGTTCTCTCCTTAAACTGATTCCACATAGCTGAAGAACACATTTCCGCATTTCACTGTGTCGGATTACAATAACCAGTGGATTTACCACACTGTTTGAATAATGCATCCATTTTACGAAAATCACTAACGCAGTCATACCGTTCCCATTCGGCAAACAGCCAACACAGAACTCAGCCAACATTGAAATTACAAAGAATGGTAACCATGCCATTAGGAACAAACCTGTTAAAATGCTGACCGTCAAAAGAACTTTTCGCTCTTCACGAGCCTTGCACAGAACTGCTTGTGCTGTTTCCAAGCCCGGGGTTTTACGAATCAGCGACCTGGCGGTTCGGAAGATCTTCGTGTACATTGTCAGTATCAAAATACTTGGTAACACGAAGCCGACCGTAAAAACGAAGACCGTATATACCCTTTTAAGCGTTATCGATGTATTCATTTGCGAGAGTGCTGCTATTATCGCTGCCATCAGCCATGCTGTAAATATCAAGATTTTGTACACACGGTTCGTTAACGTGCCATAGTTAAACGGCTTTGAAATCACATAGCAACGTTCGATAGCGATCGCCGTAAAATGAAAGATGGAGGCCAAGGCACTGAATATATCAAAACATAAGTAAATCCTCAGAAAAATTGTCAGAATATTCTGGAAATTAACAAACGTGAAGTAAGTCCATATCGGCACGGAAACTGCTCCGACCAGTAAATCTGAAACAGCCAGGCTCACAATAAAGATATTAGTGCGTGTGTGAAGGAAAGCATTGCGTCTGTACGCTACTATCACGAGAGAGTTTCCTGCGATGATGAGAACAGCTAGAGCCTGGGAAAACACCAGCAAAACATACGATGGTGAATGCGCTGAACCAGGAACTTCAGAAGTCGTGTTCATTACCACACTCCTTTACCGGGCGAAAAATAATTAAAGATGATTTTTGAAGGTTCCACCTTGAAAATTGGAGAAGTTTACACTGAAAAATAATTTCTTCCTACTAAACGTCTTATCAAGGAGCACTGTCCTCTATTTAAATTACCACTCAATCACCACACTCCTTTAGCGATTTAAAGTTGATTTTGAAGGTTCCACCTTGGAAATTGAGGAAGTTTATACCGTAAAAATAATTTCTTCGTAATCAACGTCTTATCGAGCAGCGCTGCCCTTTAATAGTCTAGCTAATTACCTTTCAAATTTTATTCAAATTAATACTTAAAGTAAGAAATGCTAAATCTTCCGTCAAAGAGCATAACAATACCAGAATACCTCGTATATATAAAAAAAAACTTTCACCCTTCGTAGTAATATTGGTAAAGGAAAAGAATCGTCCAATTTGTGTAGCGTCTTTTGTATAATTCTTGCGGCTGGCGAGAAATTGTTTTTTTGCATCACCTGGATAAAGAAGTATCCGGTTTGAAAGACATTGAAGTACCACAAGACAGGAAATGTTTGAATGGAAACGACCTTTGATGACATGCGTGGAATATCCCCACGGCTGTTTCTACGCGTTCACATAATCCTCTTCCCTTTTGTGTAGCCGTCAATTCTAAATGCAATTTGGTTATATCAACTAGGTTGAAATCGTAAATTGGCCACCGTAAAGAGTAAAAAGCTGACGTTTCGAACGTTAGCCCTTGGTCAGAGCGAAGTGATTCGCTCCGACAAAGGGTTAAGACACTTTAAACTTTTCTCGGTCCACGTTTATAATACAGTGAATTTGACGGGGCTTTGTAATGTTTATTTGATCTCAGTAAAATTCATTATGTAGATGAGAGCTCCTAAAAAATAAGATTTCTTTCATTACATGTTAAAAACATGTTTTTAGAATATTGCCTAGCGGACCTTATGGCGTTTAGTGATAAATAAAAGAAACCAGCTGCATCTTTCGTAACTTAATTAATCTTGATTGCGAAGGGTACTTTTAAGTATACTTTCGAGGATCTAAAAGCTCTAAAGACAGCGACGGTTGCATAAAGCTGCTCATTTTCCATCAAAACGCTCAGTGTTCATGTCCTTTTTTAAAAGAAAAGGGAATATTTGTTTGTTTACAGGTGTGAAAGATATCAAATTTAAGCTTATGCTTTTTTCGAAAAGAAAAGGTAAAAAAAAAAGTCCAGATGCTTAATTCGCGCATAGAGGGGAATTATCACGAACAAAACTAATCTTCGTAGAAAGAAACTATCTGCTCCTGACAGTACAAATAAATAAATCATGTGAATGCAATTAATCATACCCTAGCAAAGACACTGTGACATGGTTCGCTCATGCCCATCCAGGTATGCTTAGCGGTCTTGGAACATTTGTAAAGGAACCCCACAAGATAGCTCGGAGTGTTTGAACTCGTGTTCTTGTGCTGGACATAAGTTCAAACCATCCGAGCTTTCTCGTGGGGATCCTTTACAAATGTTCCAAGACCGCTTGTATAGAGAACTAAAGCGAAGATTGTATTCAGGACAAAAAAAGAGGACCCAGAAATCCGAACTTATATTTCGCTCAACGAAAAAGTTATCATCGTCAAACGGCTTCCATATGTCAAATTGATCATTTTACCCTTTATAATGAATTTTTACATGCTTTTTTCTCCTCTGTCGACCTCCTTTAGTTCAATTTAGTAAAGAAAACTGCCTAGACGGAGCTTTTGACACGATTTTCATATCTGTTATAGCTCTATTAACCGCATCGGTGCCTTGATCGGCATGAATTACCCTTTTACGCGACGAGCCTTGTTTGTTTTTATCATCGGTGCATGCGATTTACTGGCGACACACTTCTGCGGGAGTCTGAACGCTAGTCTTTGTTTGTTTGTTTGTTTTGTTTTTATTTCATGGAACATCAAAAGCCAATTTACACAACCCGCATATATGTAGCATTAACTGATCTTGGCGGGTATTAGTAATAAATTGTAAGCTAAAGAGATTTTATTACTACTACAATATTACTGCAGTTATAAGCTACGCATTAGTTTACTACATTATAAGCTAAAAGATACGTACAGTTGTCATACAAATTAAATACAATAAAATTACTGGTAAGTTAGACAAGACATAATAATCAAATACAGGCAGAGCAGACTGGAAAGTAGAAAGTAGAGAGGAGAGAATTGTGACATACGGATGTGAGCGAAGTACTGCAGTTATAATATTCGATGATCATTTGTATTGAATTTCAATATTAGTGAATGGGCGTCAACATGACAGTCCTCAATCCCAAGTATAGTCAAAAGCAACTTATGAATTTTCCTTTTAAATGCTCTTTTCGTGAGCTTACGCAAGTCAGTGTTTAGACAGTTCCATAACCTCGTACCAAACGCAGAGAAAGACAAATTTCACATGCAATCTAGATTTCTGTACATAAAAATTCTCTGTGGAAGAGAAACGCGTATTATGTGTATGGACGTGAGATGAATTAATAAAAAGTTCACGAATATTCCTTGGTGTAGAGCTAGTAGAAACATCATGCATTATGGCGGAAACGGTTTCAAAATAGAGCATATTAATAGGTAGGGTACTCGAGAGATATTTTGCTGGAAAAGAAAATCAAACGGAGTGCACGCTTTTGTAAGGTGAGAATCTTTTTTAAATCACTCTGAGCTGACTGACCCCAAGCAGCTGTACCGTAGAGCGTGTAGGGAAAAATCAGCGAACGGTAAATTTGAAGAAGGATATTTAAAGGTACATGATGTCTAAGCCTAGCAATAATGCCGACTATTTTACTAATCTTCGAAGCAATAGGATCAATATGAGGCCTCCAGGTTAAGTTCTTGTCAATTAGTACACCCAAAAATTTTGCATAATCTTTGCATTTAAGAAGTGTAAATTCATTGTTGTTATTATCCGGAATTTTGTTACACAGCTGATGATTAATTCGTTTTTTGTGCTGGCTCAAAAACGACAAAATTTGATTTCTTCGCGTTAATGGTTAGTTTATTAGCATTAAGCCAGTCACAAACATTTTTTAGCTCATTGTTAACTACGGTTTCCAGGGATTTCAAGTCCTTGTCAGCATATAGCAGGTTTGTGTCATTAGCAAACAGATAAAAGCCAAGTTTATTGCTACAAAGATAAATCTCATTAATATAAATCAAGAAAAGTAAGGGGCCTAAAACAGACCCTTGCGGAACTCCAGTTACCGAGTTTTTCTTAGATGAAATATGGTCATTATCAATATGCGTTGTTTGTGTTCGATTAGTCAAATACGACGAGAACCACTCATGTACAATACCTCTTATCCCATAATGATGCAATTTATCAAGTAAAATAGTGTCAGAGCCTATATATACGTATGATGTACGATCCTCGCAGTAGAGAGTGCTATTTATGCAATAGCGAAAATCAGACCTGAAAAAAATCAGGCCTGTAGGGGATTCGAACCACTGACCTCTGCGATACTAGAGCAGCGCCCTACCAATTGAGCTAACAAGCCAACTGGGAGCAGGCCGTTAAGTTGATTCGTAATAAACCCGTGATGATAAATGAGATACAATGAATATATGAAAGTTCACATATTCATTGTATCTGATAGCGAGGATCGTGCATCATACGTATCTATAACCGCTGTTCAAAATATATGAACTTCCATATATTCATTGTATCAGAGCCTATATTTGTTAATCACTCAATTGGAATAACTGATATGCATCAAGAAAATTCGTAATTTCTAAAATCTATGGGAAGTGTTACTTTGCCTCGAAAGTAATCTTCCAAAAAGATATCAATTGGCTTCATAGCAATGTACTTAAAATGAACGGTATCCTGCTCCTTGTAATGTGCCACCTCGGGTCCTCCGGTACCTCCTGGATAGGACCTGGTAAATGGGTAAACATCTAGGACCTCGAGGCCGGCCTGGCACATGAGGGAAGTGGCAAAGGTATTGTATAATATCACTCGCTGAAAAGAAAAAAAAGATTTTGGTGAGTGTAGTATACCCTCTATGTGTGTTAAAAGCAATGTCAAGATTGCTAAAAAAATTCGTAGTTTTTGCTTTGCTAAAAAATTTTGGTTAAGAATACCTTTATAAAAAAAGAGCCTCGGGTTGACTTCGGTGCACAGAAATCGGTTGTTAAAACATAGGAATGCGAAAATCAAGCACTATGAAACGAGCCCGAAGTTTTGTTTTAGTTCCACACCTACTCTCTTTTGAAGACTCATTCTACTTCGCCAATATTACTTTAGGTTTTGTGTTATTCCTCTGTAAACATACGGATAGACAGTGCAAAACATCAAAGAAGAAGGTTGGCGGGTCAAAGGTCACACAGAGGACAGTATGAATAAGGCGGGAAAGGTTGGTCTACATTCTTGAGAGGGAAAAGTAAGAGAGTTGCTTTATCCTCCGTAAGAATTTTGCTTGGGGCGATAAAAAGTAGCAATTTTCCAAGTAAGGAAATCTCAAAGTGCTTGGAAGACATGTAAAAATGCGAGTGGATAATGACAAACAAAAAGTATTAAACTAAGTATTGCATACCGCAGGGTTCAGAAATCGCTGCCAGTCACTTTTTAGTCGGCTTCCAATGTCTTTCTCTTTATTCATAGACGTTGTGGTTTTCCAAATAACGCGAGTCTTGTACCTCAATTTACCACTTTTCTTTTCCCTTTGGTTTAAAAGTTCTGTCACTCCTTTGAGGAGAATTCGATAATTGGCGAAGCTTGTACTTTCCATGTAATGCAGACCCAAATTCAGAATCATGGCGCTGTTTTCATCCATCTCTGGTAGTTCCAGAACTCCTCGGATGTGATCAAGGATTTGCTGGGGATCAAAATCCTTGTCGTCCCAGGCTACTGGCTGTATGCTCGGCCACGGATAAACCCACATTTTACTCAAATTACAAACTTTGAAAATTTCATTGCACAGCGGTCCATCCTTCAAAGATACGTATAGTCTCTCAGCATTTGAGTCACCGAAAAGCCATAATGTCCTTGGTTTACGAGATGTACTTTTGAACTGGGAGTGGTTTGAAATATCTGGATAGGAAGCAAGAAATAGCATTTGGATTGGAGAGTTAGCATAAATAAATCGGATGTGAACCCACAAGCATAACCAGGAACACTTTTACTGTTTGTCAACATCATCTTAAAACCGAATAAAGGCTGATAGTTTCGAAAGAAACTGTTTAGGGCCGCGTCGGTGGGGGTAACGAAATAATTTGGATATATCAACAAAGTTGAAATGGTAAATTGGCCACCGTAACGATTACAAAAGCTGACGTTTCGAGCGTTAGCCCTTCGTGGGAGCGAATAGGGGAATTGTGGGTTGTGTGTGCTTTTAAAGGCAGAAAATGGAGCTACGTTATTGGTGGGAACATGGCAACTAGAAAAACAAGAATAAAACTGCTCATTTCAATGAGGTTACTGATAGGGGGTTACCTGGTTCAAAAAGTGTGAAAGAATAAATGAAATTACCGAATAGTGTGTTGGCTTTTGATAAATGTAAAAGGTGCATTACCGGAAGAAAAACCTTTTAGATTGTGGACGAGCCAATAACAAGCCAAAGCCACACATGACGCAAGCAAAGTCCTGAAATCGAACCCAGGCTACGGCGATTTTACGATTGTGTCATCTCTGTGAACTCCAAACGCAAAATTAAATAATTTGCTGTTTGGGTTTCCATTCTCAGACCACAATAATTTTGATGACTTTACGTTGTTGTTTTGCAGAGGACAGCCATGAAATGTGAGAGTTTTAAAATGCGCATATACACGTTCTGTCTAATTAAATCCTTTGTTTGGCTTCCGCCCTTTTTCCTTCGCTTCGTTCCATAGAAAGGACGACAATTGACGCGGTTCAGATATAGAACAATTTACACGTGTTACATACCTGTGAGATAAGGCCTCCAGTTCTTTCCAAACCACCTCCCAAACCCGTCCCACATGAATTTACATTCAACTCCACAAGTCAAGTCAAAGTTTGGGAAGGGACTTAAACACTGTGTGTTCATTCTTGACTGTCTGTGCAGTCTGTTTATCAAATAGGCTCCTATAAAAAAAAATTGACACGAGCCGTAAGATTTATTTGTACATTGTCTCACAAAATCAAATGTTAACAATGGTTGGATGGGGCGATCATTCGTGGAAAGTGGAACCCAGGCCACCACCTAGGATGTTGCATCCAGGACATTTGCTGTACCTTACGCATTACATTTGAAAGGCTTGTGCCTAAAAATTTGGGTGACAAACAATGATCACTTTGACTAGCATCTACTTTTCCCTGGATCCATCGTTGTGGAATGATCATGATGTAAGTTGTATTTTTATTGGATGATTTTCTGGAAAACGAGACGAACCCGCAAAGTACTCTTAGTCTATGCATTACATTTGAAAGGCTTCTGCCTAAATTTGGGTGGTAAACAATGAAAGCTTTGACTGGCCAACTTTTAATTTTCCCTGGCTGAAATATTATGTTGATTGGTTCAAGGCAAAGGTTAAATACTTTGAATAGACTCCCGTCTTTTACTATTGACGGTAATTCTATTAGACAAGTAGAATTTACGAAATCTCTTGGAGTATATATAGATGAGAACTTAACTTGGAACGTACATATCGAACATATTTCCGAAAAAAATTGCCTCCTGCATTGGCATCTTGAAGAGAAGCAGATCTTTTGTTCCTTTTGAAACCCTCTTATGCATCTATAATGCTTTAGAGCCTAATTTAATATTTCGATTTCTGTAGTGTCTTATGGGGAATTGCTATAAATCTCTTTCCATAAAACTACATATGATGTCAATGCGGATGATCTCTTTCTGAGGCGGATCCAGGGTGTGGTTCGGGGGGTTCGGTCGAACCCCCTAAAATACTGGAAATCATGTTTCCGAAGACCCAATTTTCAAAATCTCCCCGGGGAGCATGCCCTCGGACAATTCTCCGAACCCCCCTTGACTAAATCCTGGATCCGCCCCAGTCTTTGTTAGACTAGGCTGGCAAAAATTTAATCTTCAACGAGAATTAAAAATGGCCACTATGGTCTATAAATCTCTTAGTAGTCTCGCTCCTGATTATTTGAAATCAATGTTTACTGATCGGAGTGCAATGTCTACCTACTCTCTTTGGAATTTTGAGGGCAAAGTAGCTGTTCCACACCCCCCTCTCCCCCCACGCACCAATTTTCTAAAAAATGGTTTCAGGTATAGTGGTGCGGTGATGTGGAACAGCTTACCTACCAGTACGGCAAGCACAAACTCTTGCTAGTTTTAAATCCGGCTGCAGGGGTTTCCTTTTTGATAATAAATGAGTTAATTAATCACACGGCATTCATGGAAAGCAGGCATTCCGTTATTGTTCTTCTTTTGTTGTTATTAGATTGAATTAGTAGTAGATTAGTATCTTGAAAATGTAATTAATGCAATTTTTGTATCTACTTTAAGTCCTGATGTTTTACCCGTGTATAAATACAGTTAAATAAATAAATGAATAAATAAATATTACGGAATGATGTTACATGTACCTTGTATTTTTATTAGATGTTTTCCTGAAGAATGAAAATATACAACCCGCTCTAAATATCTACGATGAAGGTCAAAACTCTTTATTGAAAACATATCCTCTATCCAAACATATTTAAAAGACCACTTTTTGCCAATTTAATTAGACACGCACACAAAACAACCTCCTCGTTTCCCCTCTAACAATTTTGGTAAAACTAAACAATCAGCACTGCGCTTTAATAAAGCGACTATGATAGAAAATTTTTAACAGTTTTAACGTTCTCTCTTACCTCCGTCTGTAGGTAACGGAATATTAATCATAATCAGCTTTCCATCTTGAAAGGGTTGAAGAAGGTAATCATCTCTAGCTCGGTTCTTTCCAAGCGTGCCTTCTTTCTGTAATTTACCGTGCGAATTCCCTGCGGAAAAACACTGTTTTCAAAATGGGGCTTCTCGCCTTGAACAAGATAGGAACCTTAGTTAAAATTTCCCACACACGAGATTACTGTGTGATTGATGTCCTCCCCTGGGATGGGATGGATGGGATATTGGGCGCACTTAATGTAGAGCCTCGCTCTGTTGTGCGACTCTCACCACACTCTGGTGAAAGTGATTAAATAAACAAGTAAAGAAAGAAAGTAGGGTATGATAAAAGGTCAAATTCGGTTGATTCTATTCGATTTGTTGCGAGCATGTTACCAAGAAAAAAATCTTGGTTTCCTGACAAGAAATCCAACCTTAAACCTTCGGATTTTGCGATCTGATATTCTGATACTCTTTTAAAGAGGGCAACAAGCCATGGGGGATCGGTGGTGCGACTCCTTGAGGAAAATCACTAGGGGACAACGTCGGTTAAAAATGAACTTATATTTTACCTAGTTTTTGTTGCTCACTGTCAAAACTCTCTCGAAACTGAAAATGGAACACAGCGTTAAATTAAGAATAGAAATTAAAAAAAAAAGCCTTTGTACACGTTTTTTAAATAGTTATTCATACCAACTATGAACCAATTTTTTGGAGGTTCTCTGTATCCTTCGCACAGGCTATAGTCTAGAGTTATATCCAACATATAGACCCCTGGGTCCATAACGAGAAACAAAAACTCGTAAGTGCCATTTCTGTGATCAAACATCGTGGGTGACACGGTGGCCGGACCGCGAAGCAACACGCGCCACGAGTCGCCACCTATGTGTTTCAGTTTACCTTTCCGCGTCTTTGTTTGAATGCTGAAACGACTGAACTGACCCGCTGGCCGGATGCCAAAGAATGAAATCATACTCTTGGCGGCATCTGTCTGAAGTTCGCGATTAGTAGGTGAGGGTTCATTCCATGAGATGTTGTGGAAACATGGACTAAGAATCTGGTCCAAATTTACTCGCGCTCGGTGAATTCGACACCAGCTTTCTTGAAAACTTTCGACTTGATGCGAAATTTTCGGCGTGTTTTCGAGGTAAAATGAATTTCCTCCACTGTTGTTGAAATACTGGAAGTAAAAGAGGTGTAAAGCTACCGCTGATAGCCATAATTTCAGAAACGCTTTCAAATGCTGGGCAATGAGGAAGATCATTTGGAATAAATAGATGTTTTATTCAATAGGTTTATGATTATTTTCGTGAATGAGAAATGACGTGGCGTAAACTATGTCGATGGTAATCATGGTAACTGAGATTAAATTATCAGTCCTTTCTCTTCAGCTTATTCAGCCCGACACTTACAATAATTCAAAATCTATGCATTAAATGATGCAAATAAATATAAAGAAGAATTTTATGTTTCTTGCCGAATGAATCGCAGAATGCCCATGAGATATAACTTTTTACAACAATAAGCCTTGTTGACAAGCCGTGTTGTGTTGAAAGCGAATTAAATTCAGGTTTAGGCCGATCTAAATTAAGTTTGGTCGATGGAATCGATGCAAACTCCAATCACATGAAATTTTGGCAGCGTGCCCTCAGCTTATAGATATTTAACGCAAATATTAAAGTAAAATGTGTGCATTTGATTCGACTCAACTGAAGAACGCATAGTGTCTGGCCTTGTTTTTTAAGACAAATAGTTAACAAGTATGCTTGGGAATGCCTTACAACTGCCATCGTACTTTGTAAATTGACAGTCGATTGTGATTTGGATTTCCTCTTATATCATGAATATATGCAGCAAAACAAAGCTGAAAATTTAAATTTTTAGCAAAAACCAACATGATTTCACGTTTCAGAGTTTTTCTAGCCGTGAATATTGATTAACGAGATTACAATAAAAATGAGAAAAAAAAAAAAAAACCTTCGGCGGGTAACAAAGAGCGATGCAGGGACATAAACATTCCAAGCAAGAGTGTTCTGTTACCATGGTTATAGCTGTTGCCGTTTCAACGTGACCCGGAGCTAATATGCATTTAGGTAAAAGGCAGAAACATTTTTACCACCAGCTGATAGATCTTAAATGCCGCAAATGAGCCAATCTTACGTCCACCGATGGAAAACATTTCTCAAATTTTGCCTTTCAACGGTAGCCGTTCATTTTCTTTACTACAAGTATTTCAGCGATGAAGGAAATCTATATTCTCTTGAGGAATCAAACAGAATCTCTCAAAATGTCGAACAATTTAAGGAAAACTGGTGTCGAATTCGACAAGCGCGAGTCGATTTGGACTCTATTCTTAGACCATGTTTCTACAACATCTCATGGAATGGACTTTCTCCTAAACGCGAACTTCAAACAGATGCTGGCAAAAGTGTGATTTCGTCTTTTGAAATCAGGTCAGCAGGTCAATTTAGTCGTTTCAGCATTCAAACAAAAACTCGGAATGGTAAACTGAAGCGCATTGGCGGCGACTCTTGGCGTGTGTTACTCCGCGGTCCCGCCACCGTATCACCTACAATGTTTGATCACGGAAATGGGACATACGAGTTTTTGTTTCTTGCTATGGACCCAGGGATCTATAAGTTGGATATCACCCTGGACTATAGCCTTTGTGACGGATACCGTGATCCACCGAAAAATTGGTTCATAGTAGGTAAGAGATATGTTTGGAATATAATTGAAAGAAACTTCTTGAGGAAGTCTCGTTCGCGATGTGAATTGATGCTTCAATACATATTGTGGGTTGGGATTAATACGTAAGAATAAAGACGAATATAATTTAAGATAAATTAATGCAAAATAGCTGCTCTTAAATGCAACTTGGAATTAAGAAGGAAATCTAACAAAAGCGGATTTCATTTCAAGAGGAAAGTGCTTCACTGTTGATTTGTATAAGATTCACAGACCTGACGTCATCGAAGATTATAGCGGTAATTTGATAAATAGAGAATGATACATGGGCGCGCGTAGATATGGAATTTCTCTTCGAGTGTTCAACTAAATTGCTCACGAGTGAGCGCAGCTAACAAGTGGAATACTGGTCGCTTAAAGTTCAGATTTAGGCAGCAGTTTCCTGCGCCAGGAAATGTTCCCAAGGAAGTGGATCGGTCGTTTATGTGATCACTGAAGCTAAAATGAACATCACAAAATTTCAAGAAAATAAATCTAGCTATCAAGAATTCCTCAATCTTAGACAAGGCCTGTTTACCATTCTAAAACTCAACCATAGATGTTCATAGTTTTGACCACTGGATTACAACACTAGCTGTTTGTAAAGCACCTTACTACATGAATACGACACCTTTCGTTCATACGATCCATTTTTCATGGGCAGCGATCTCATTAATTGATGAGGTCTACTATTTCATCTTTTCGTATTGAACCGTTTGTCTCTTTTTCTTTTATTAAATTTTTTTGAAAGGGAATTCTCAAGGCAAGATGCAAAAAGACGGGACATTAGGCGTTAACCGCGCGAAAGATGACTATCTTCTTCAAGTGTTCCAAAATGGCAAGCTTATTATGATTAACATCCCGCTGCCAGAGGATAGAGGTAAGTGGAATCGTGTTGTTCGGATTGAGTTAACGTTTTCAACGATGGTTTTCTTTTTGTTTCGAAAACTTAGAAATGGGCCGGTTATTTGTGGGGGACAATGCATTTATTATTGCACTTTATGGAACTAGTCATTATTTTCACCTGATGGGTAGGGGATCTGAAGATTTCGGGATCACATGGTTTTCAGGGGGAGCAGAGGGGGGAATCAGTTGTCACTAACAGAGTATAGAGGGGACTATAAAGAATTGACTGACAATGACGGGGTAAGGTCAATAGAATTAAACGAGCTTTAAGGGGAAAGGGGGAGAAATCAGGTAAATTTCATTGAGATATAATCACAGTCAAAGTCCTCCTACCCCCTCCCCTCCCCCAGACGGTAGATAACGACCGTACCCTAATCGCACTTGAACTTATTCATTGCAAAGATACGCTTTACCGCAGAACTCTGCTTGTTATGACCATCTATACGAACAGCTATCAACTGCACCGTTTCAAATACAGTACAAGTAAACGTATTTACGCCTGTATGTATTGCAATGTTCCAATCCTTTCCGGCTTCTTATTGGTTCTGCATGTAGGAGCATTCCTGATAAATCAGTTACCAGACCGCCCGTGCCTCTCCGCCAAGTTTAACTTGTCTTGCGGCATGGATTGTAAATTTATGTGGGATGGATTCGGCCGCTGGCTCGGGACAAAGTGGAAGCCATATCTTACAGGTATATTTCGAGATTCTTAGATTTTGGCATCTAGGCAGAACTTGAGTTTTGGGTGTTACTCTCGTCAAGGGCTCAATGTCGAGTATACACCAACAGATTTCAGTCGACGAACAAATGTTCAAATGGATCAAGTGTGAAATGCGAGTCGTAAAAAATTTATAAATTGAAAGTAAGGCTACCGGAAGAATAGTGTCACAAAAGACAAATGGAAGCTGAAAGACTGTAACTTCAAGGAGGGTTGACAGAAAGAAGAACAAAAAGTCTGAACACTGAAACGGTAGTGATAAGTCAAATTTCGGAGCTGGTGTAATATTGTCTCGGTTGCCGTGCAATGAAATATTTTTAAATCGACTGAGGGGTGTCGAAATAGAGAAGCAATAAAGAGCCCTCTACGTAGACGCATCAAGGTGAGGAGGTACCGATCATTTGATTTACCGCTGAGCTGTACGATTTGCATACTGCTCCTGATAATAAATGGCGTTATTCTCATGATTTATATACGGTTGGCCCTGCGAAATCTCAAAGGAAACAAGAACTGAAGTTCTGGTAAGCTCTAACTATTTGAATTATTTTCAGGAGTAAAAAGGCATAGAAAGCCGATGAAATCGAGTATCACAGCTCCTAAGCTGGAAAAACTGTGGATTTACGGAGACTCGCAGGCCGAAAGACTGCATTTATCAATAAAGGATGGACCACTTTGCAAGGAGATCTTTAAATCTTGTAACCTGAGTAAAATGTGGGTTTACCCTTACAGCGGCCAGTTCCCAAAATGGGATGATGAAGACTTTGATGAGTCCATAATTCTCGATAGTCTCAGGAGTGTGGTGGAAAGACTGGATATGAGCCAAAACAATGTGTTAATTTTGAATCTTGGACTGCATTACATGGAGAGCATAAAACTGCAAGATTATAGAATACTTCTTTTGAAGGTCATTGATCTATTGAACGAAAGAAATAAAGATACAGGCGAACTGAAGCATAAGGCCCGTGTTATATGGAAAACGTCCACTTCTATTAGTAAGGAAAAGGACACTGGAAGTCAGCTAACAAGTGATCGCAGAAGATTTCTCGCTTTACCGGTAAGTTAGGGGAACGTAGATATTGCCGTTGACGCTTTCAAGTAGTTATTTTGTGTGTTGAGTTTTTCCAAAGGATCATCAGCCGGTAAAAAAAGTCGGTTTTTCCGCCGGTCATTTTGTTATTTCATGCTTTATTCTATTACGCGCCCAGTTTAAATTCACTCTCTTTCCATTTTCCCACAAGATTTGAAGATTAGTTTTAAGGAGAAGAATTCAAAATGCCTTGAGAAATGTGGCTTAAAATTTTTTCCTGAGTTTGGTATTTTTTGGTTTGTAAACTTTTACTTTAAAATGATTAAAAGCTCGAATACAGTTCTTGAAAAACTCTCAATCAAGCCTTATCAGTATTATTATTACTTATAACATAAATTACATAAAGCGCGCGCTCTGATTGGTCAACTCAGTGTGCGCTGCTGACGTGAGCAAATGTTTCGCAGGAAATTTCTTTTTATGTTATAAAACAAATGGTAAACACCACAAGAACCCAAAGTCACTCTCAGCTATCACCTCGAGCGACTCTTATGCTTCTTTCGTGCTTAGCAACCTTCCGCATGCATCCATAACTCAATAGTGTACCCGGTGGTTTTTACCATTTGTTAATAATTTTTTCACTTTGCAGCGTGTGGCACTCTACAATTCTTTTGCAACCTCCCTCATGTGCCAGGCTGGCTTAGAGGTGCTTGATGTTTACCCATTTACCAGGTCCTACCCAGGAGGTACCGGAGGACCCGAGGTTGCGTGGTACAAAGAGCGTGATATTGTGCATTTCAAGTTTCGTGTTATGAAACCTGTCGAACAATTTCTGGAAGATTACTTTCTGGGAAAAATAGCATTCCCTCTCAATTTTGAGAATTACGTGTTTTCATAGCGCAATGATTGTTGTAATGTAAAGCCTTTTGATAAAGAAATGTTTGCGCCATAGAAAAACCACGACGGCGCTAGCACACTTTGCTCACTAGTTAACAATTATTCACAGAAGACAAAGTGAATATTGTTGACTAATCCCCAAGAAGAAGTCGATGGGATTATTTATTATGGGTTGTACCTGTCGCACTTTGTAATAAAATTGTCAAATTTTGTAATAACACTTGTCGCACCTTATACCAACGACAAGCCTTACTTGCTCTTCGTTCGTCAGATATGGCCTGTATTTAACTTAGCTTGTTTGATAATACAGCATCAAAAGCATAAAAACTCTCTTTGTTGTCTAGATAGACTTTACAATTAATTGTGTATTTTAAGTTATAGACAAAGAAAAAAGTCTTTCTCTCGCCAAAATGACAAATTTGGGCGTTTTATCTCCAAAACAAGGCGAGCTTTATGATAAAAATATTCCTCTAATTAGAGTAAACGTACATGGAAATTTTTATGATTTCACGACAGAGCAATCCAGTTATCTGATCGGCCAATTGAGATTTCATTTAAAATAGCTGACGCTATTAAGGATGACCCAATAAAGCGTCTCTACGTCATTTGTAGGCCGATTGTCACTCACGTGTTTGTGTTCGTTCATATTTACGAATGGATGACCCAATAAAGCGTCTCTACGTCATTTGTAGGCCGATTGTCACTCACGTGTTTGTGTTCGTTCATATTTACGAATGGATGACCCAATAAAGCGTCTCTACGTCATTTGTAGGCCGATTGTCACTCACGTGTTTGTGTTCGTTCATATTTATGAATTTGATATATTTTTGATGCATTAGAATTAAAAAAACACATGCAAAAATAAAATAAATGGCTTTTAAAAACAGCAAATAATATATTTTACATGATAATGCAAGAAAGCTCATTTTGAACTTCTTCATAACTTTTTATCCCTATTTCATCGCAATGACAAGCTCCAAATCAAGAAGGATTTTTTTATGCAGTTTCACCAAAGTCTATCATCTTGAAATACACATTTACTTCCAAACAAACGGCCTTCTTAAAATATGGCAGCAAGAAATCGCATCTAAAACAAAAAATATTGTTTAGAAAATGATTTTTTATCCTAATAAGATGCATCAATTCACAAATCTAGCGTTCATCGTTCTCGATTCTTAAGTAAAGAATTTCAATATGCTATTATCGATACATGTAGAACTGTTGCTGTGCAAGCCTAGTAATCTTTTTCGCTAGTATTACAAGTAAATAGTAGAAAACAGGTAAAGACAAATCCACAATGAAGAAAATCAATTGATTCTGTCCGTACAGACAGGTGATGTTTGTTTTATGACAGCTTTCTTTCAATAAGCGAAAAACTGTTTCTAGCACTTAAATCATAAGCTGTCATTAAATACCACCTTTGTCGAAATTGCTCTTTCAGGCCTGACAGATCGTCAAAAGTTTAGCTTTCGTTTGAAATTTTAGCGGAAGAAGGTTTCATTACTTCATCGAAAGTATAAAACAACTGACGTTTCGCTAAGCTTGTGATTGATCCTGTTTCGTCGAAGTTTGACGTAGCTGGGAAACAGTTCGTGGAAAACTGTTTTCTTTTTCACAGTACATCATTACAAGACAACTCGAATGAGTACCTTATCATTAATTAATGCCACGAGCGTCCAGAATCCAAACGACACTCACAAATGGCAACGGTCCCATTATGTCCTTCTCCACAACATTCAAGCGCCTTCCATTCTTCTTGCTGTAGTGATATTACTTGGCAATTCTCTTGTCATCACATCTTACAAGATTAACGGGCGACTGAGAACTCGAACAAACGCGTTCCTCGTCAGTTTAGCCGTGTCAGATTTTCTAGTTGGAAGTATATCGATGCCGATGTGGATCTACAATCTTATCATAGTCGATAATGGATCCGTTGCTTTTAAAGCCGTTTTTAAAACTTTCGATGTCTTTTCAGCGCTGGCTTCTATTTACCATTTAACTGCTATAAGCATCGAACGTTACATCGCCGTTTCTCGACCGTTTTATTACAAAAGTTTACCGTCCTTGTTTCAACGGGCAATGATAACATCTGCATGGCTTGTCGCCATCTTGTTGGCTTCCTTCTCGTCTTTTACTATGCCGTCTGTTCTTAAAATCCCTTGGAACAGTCGAGTATATGCCACTGTTATGTTCATTATCGGTTTCGCAATTCCCGCCGCCATTATATTTATTATGTACGTCGGCGTTTTTTCAGTCGCGCGCTCTCTCCTTCAACGCAACCCACACTACCCCCCTGGGAGTCGAGTAAGCAATGGAAGCCTAATGAGCCAATATTATCAAGGAGAGAGAAAAGTGGCCATCACTGTGGCATTCATCACAGGTTTGTTCATTGCTACCTGGGTACCATTTTTTATCGTATCTATCACGGCTTCCTACTGTCTTCACTGCCTTCCTTCGTCGCCAAAAACTTTCACATGGCTTATTGTCATTGTTAAGGGTGCACACTATCTGAACAGTGGTGTCAACCCACTGGTGTATGCTCAACGGGACAGTGAAATGAGAAGAACATTTCTTACACTGTTAGGATTTAAGCGCGTCACTCGTCATAAGAGCGCCAAACAGGAAAGGCCCTGGGGAATCAAACAACTGACCGGCCGCACCATACAGTGCTATCATTTAGGTAGTTCCAATGCTGCGCAGTATCATGTGAGTGGTACGGTTAATGAATTTTTTACCAAAATTACTGAAAAGCATGTGGAAGTCACTGTAACCTGAGGGATCCTGAATGAACTGCAGTCCAGATCCAGGAGTTCTGTTCAGGCCGTTATGTCATGTTCCTGAGCAAGACAGTTTACACTAACCGTGCCCTTCCTCGTCTAAGGGTATGAATGGGTTCTCGCAAGCTGTTTACCAGGTGATAATTCCAGAGGGTCAGCCCCAGTGGACAAGCATAAACGCTTAGTTTAATATCAAACGAGACCTAGAGGCCCGGTACCTTGAACTTGGTTCGTTTGAACGTGTCAACCACAACCTTACCCGGCGGTTGACAAGTAGCATGTACTTGTGCGATCCAAAACTTGCCGACAAATGATACGTGAACGTTACAAATCAGACTCTCGGGCTGCCCGAATAAAAACGAAAGATAGTCGAACAAAGTCCCTTTTGCGTCATTGGAAACGCACAGAGCTTTCCAAACTCATTGCCGTAAAAAGGTTATACATGCTAAAATATTTATGAATTTATCTCTCTGAACGGAAATCTGGAGCTAGCTTGTTCTGCCCGTTTGATCTGTTGAACACTTTCTTTTTAAGAAAAGCGACGAGACATGCATTCTTCATTCTAACACAATTTTTATGTATTTGTAAATGGGGGTCTGAGGTTTATTTTCTTTTTTTAGGATGTGTTCATGAATATAACATTTATTACGCTGATTCAACTCCACCTGCCTTTTTTACCGAGTGCTTCTTAATTAAACTGCGCTGACGATTTCAATGACCTCCAGAAAATGCTGTTAAATGCAATCTTATGTGAGAGCAATTCATTGGAAATCTAAACTTCTTCAATTTATCATACAATAAACTAAACTTTTGTATCAAGAACTACTTTATTTCGCCAGCGTGAAGATAAGTCGAATGTCTCAAATTTTACATCCCCTTCTCTCCAAAACAAAGCACTCTTTCTGCATTGAACATCTCACCCACCAGGGCCGTAGCTAGCATGAGGCAAGACGAGGAAATTGCCTCGTCTTAATTTTGGCCTTTTTTAATATTTTTTCTTAAAGATTGACTTTTCTGAAGAAATGAAAATGCCACGGAAAATCCTTAAAAGAGCATTTATAAACCTCTAGATTTCAAAGTTTTCTGGGGGGCATGCCCCCAGACCCCTCTAGCGGCTCGCGCCTTCGGCGCCCGAAACTTGCCTCGTCTTGTCCTGAAATCTGGCTACAGCACTGCCCACGCAGCATCCACTTACAAGGATGTCGAAAGAAACGACAATCTTTGTCTTTCGATCAGATTTCAGTTTGCGTTCAAAAGCAAGTTGTTGATTATATCCACTTGCCTACATCCAGCAAAGACCCTTCCACAAACAAGTGGGAGTAAGAAGTTTACCGACGTAATCAAATTCTACCAAACACATCATCCGATGCGTCAGTTGCCGCTTGCGAAAGTTACTTAGCTTGCCTTGGCTGACATGTTTACACTGATGCAGGTCTTCATGTCTTTGCAAAAAAAAAAAAAAAAAAAAGAAAGAACTCTATCTTTGTTCGTGAGGCCAATAATTGAATTAGAAAGATATTCCAATAAAGCACAGAGCTAAAAGGTGTTTGAGCGAGTAAATAATAAAAGCACGGCTATCTAAAAGAGTCCTTTTGGTTTCATCCCCAAAATGAATCATTCCTTCTCGGAGGAAAGAACACTCATTAGTTTTTTCTTTCTTCATTAATGACACATACATTTCAAAGACTTAGTAAATATAAATTAAACCTGAATACGAAGATGTTTGAATCATCGTGGAAGCAAGGTGACATTCTTTAAAAGCTAAGCGTTTTAGGATGTATTCTTTTACCCTGCACCCTCGATTCCGGAGACGTTTGAATCCTCATGCATTGAAGATGACATTTTGAAAGGCGTTTATTAAAGATGTTTTGTTTTACCTCGAAATTTTTCCCACTGATCAACAAAAGAAGACCTAAATTCTCTACACCGATGACTTTGTTATCTTGATAACTAGGCTTGAAAAATCGTTTCAAGTTTAATAATCAGAACCTTGAAAGGGTGACATCTTTCAACTTGGACGAAAATTTTCAAATGTAATTATAGTGAAAACTTTATTTGGTCTTATTTTCCAACTAACACGTTTTCATCGAAAATTTCATAATGACTCAAGCATATTCCAAAATGCCAAGTACACAAATTTAATCAGTAGATCCATTATGGAAAAAAGTTATTATTTTCACAATTATCCTAAACTAATATTTAAAGCATACACAAACCAGAAGACAATGGAGATGATGAATTTGGGTCTATCCGAGCAGAAAATTAATAGTTTTTTTTTTCAGACAATTCTCCTACTTTAGATTAAAAAAGCCATAATGAAGGTCGTTATCACTGAGAACGGGAATTAATCATGTTTGACAGACCATCGAGAGCAAAGCTTTTGGTTTAACTTTTTGAGGGATTTGAATTAATTTTTTGCTGAAAGCAAACTTGGAACAAAGAAAGAAAGACGTTCACTGCTGCCAAATGGTAAACATCTTATCGGCAGTACGGTTCTTTTGAAAATTGAACTGAACTGCGGCTGATATATGGGAAGTTATGACAAATTACATATATTTCATTATATACCGGGCAGGAGATCTGTGTGGGGAAAAAAAAAAGCTGTACGAGGTATTTCCCATACGAAACGACTTTGACCGGTGAATGATATTTTTAATTTACTCCATTTACTCCAATTCACTCTCTTTACCAGTCCTTCTCGTCGCGTAAATGCGAGCCCACAGATACTCTGGGAAACGCAGCACTATAAACACATCACTTTAAGCGCGGGGAAATTTGCAAGTGTAACCCCTACCTATGATGTGTTATAATCATACTGCGTCTGAGAACGGGACGAAAATGGGGGGAGCCTCTTAAAATGGGAGGAGCCTCTTAAGTGGAGTGGTGTTTTGCAAGGCTAGCTGAATTAGTGATACATTGAATTAGTGGTGCATTGGCACACAATACCCAGCTCTTGACAGGAGTGCGGTGGGTAGTAAATTATTCACGAGGACTCACTAGAAACTCATAGAAACTACATGGCATAAAGCTACAACCCCGGGAAAAACTGTTAAGACATTTCAATGCGATTTTTAATTTCCCGCCATGCAACAATCGTTTCCAAAAGGAACAAACTTGGCCCCCTCCCCACCACTGGTATAATGTTGTTGGGGCTTAACAGCTCAAGCATGCATTTCTTGTATTACCGCAAACAACATTGCAATAGGTGAGGGGGGGGGGGAAAATATTTAAATTTGCGACGGGAAGCATTTTTGTCAGGGGGAGTGCAAAAAGTAGGTATTTTTGTAATGTGTCTCAACGGGTTTTGTCCGAGGTTGAAGGAGACGATTCCCTTCTAAACAACGCAGAAGTGTTAAGCAAGGTCCCATTTTTTCCAGAATATTGACATTCGAGATCGTAACAACTATTGCCCTCTCAAAGAAAGCAGATATAGTGATATTTCATTTATGTGACTTCAGAAAATGGTAGAAATTGCCACTCGCATAAGGTTTAGCAGCTTAAAAAAATTGATTTTCGTCAATACTTTTAGGTCGTAAAACGTTGTTGAGGCAGTGTTGAGTTCTAGATTAAATAGTAAATAGTTTTCCGTTTGGGTTCTCGTTCTCAGATCATGAAAATTGTGATGATATTACGTGGCTGTTTTGCAGAGATTGGTTGGAAATATGCCAAGTTTTAAAAAGTACGGGCAGAGCTAATTTTCTGCTTATCCAATTTATTTTTTCGCCACGTCCCCGCCCGTTGCTGTTGCCGTCGTCGTCGTCGTGGTTTGCCCAAAGTTTCTACTCTCATTCAGGGGGTGAGAATGCCGGACAGTTGCTTCATTATAATGAATTATTATTCTTTTAGAGTTTATTATCATATGCACACCCTCGGCCACTCCCTTGGTACTCTGGTGTTCCGTCAGTGTTGCTCTGTTGTGCTGTTGCTTTTCATGCCAGAATCCGTAAGGATTATGCATTTTGACAAGGCCGAATTTGGATTAATTTTGAAAGTGCAGTGGTAGTCCGCAAGGAATTGCTTCTCCTCTGTTGAAAGGACGAGTAACATGTCTAAGACTCAAAAGTCTTAACAATGTCACTCTCTTTTAGTGGTCACGAAGAGCACACACAGATGGGTTTACACCACTGTTCAGGTTGTGCTAGCACAATCAGGCTAGGAATCAGCTAGGCGGGTGTATTTAGCGACGAAAGAAGGCAGCGAAGACAGAAGGTAGCCATCATTGATATATATGGTAAAAAAGGCACCCAATCAGAAACGAACAAACCTGTGATAGGTGTAACAGTGATGGTGACTTTCCTCTCCCCTTGATAATATTGGTTCATCAAGCTTTCCTTCCTTGAATGGGGATGTTGTATTAATGCTATATTGCTGTCGTCTGAAGAAACTTATAGTGAATGTTTCACAGATCTTCTCCATTAGTTGGAGTCGGAGCACTCTTCAGGTGAAGATAGACAGGAAAGTGAAGTAAAAGATGAAGAATATGGAGAAGCGTCGAGTTTTTATTTTGAAAATGTCCACCGCTGATCGAAATTCGTAGATGTTTTGATATTGGTGCATTCATGCATATCCACAATCCAAAAAACATCCTTGTATCTAGCTTGCAGCTAAAAGAAATGAACTGGAGTTCAGATCTTTTCGCCACGTTTTAAAAAATATCAAGAATTTGGCTTTGAATCTCCCACGCATTTTCGTTCAGTTTGGGAAAGACTGACTACCAATGTGCTGAGTCTAATTACGAAATTTGTGTTTTTGTCGGCTTCCATGAGAAATGGTGGCATTTTCCTTAAGACCTAACTCACGAAAGATTGTCACGAGAGACAAATTGAAAGATGTTTTTTGAACGTAATCTAGTATGGTTTGTCATCAGATCGTCATACTTTCTTTCTGTAGAGAACATGGGTAGATGTGTCAAGTGAGAATACTGCTCACATATCTATAGTTCCTTCAGAGAATACACACAAATGATAGTAAATTGATAAATAAATGAATAATCTAGCTATGGACATTGGACAATGGGTGGCTCTTCTTGTCCACTGCTTCCAGATCGGAATGTTGGTTTTGCGAAGGGAGGAAAACCTGAGGACCCAGCGGAAAAAAGCCCTCGGAGCAAGGATGAGAACTAACAACAAACTCAACCCACATGTGACGCCAGGTCCGGCAATCGAACCTGGACCACAGCGGTGGGAGGCGCCTCTAGACCAAACGTTTGACCAGCTTGTTGTTAGTTTTAATTACTGACGGATATTTGCATGCGGTAAGCATTTATTCACTGCTTTTTTTTGGCGGCCAGCCTTTATCTGTTATTCACGCCTACACTAGCTAAATTCTCGTAAAACGAATTGCTGATGGTTCTCCAATAATAACGTGTACTTTTCCATAATTTGAACGTGCCTTTTTTCAGATACATTAAGTTTTCTTCAATTTTGTCAAAAATATTTCAGGGTTAAGGTCAAGGAAACCATCCTAAAGAACATTTCAAATGATCGCAGGTTGGAAGATCATGCTTTTTATCATTCTGTTTCTTCGAAGATCAAAAATTGAGAGCATTTAACAATGCTGTCCCAAAGTTGATTTGATAAGCAAAACATGTGAATAAATTTACCTCACTCTCAGAGAGACCTAACATCATGCAGTGGCGATGGGAAAGTGCTTTATTATGAAATTTCGATCACGATGCTGATCAATAAAAAGAATCTGAGGTTTTGGGTTACCTATTTAAGAAAATCATCCATTCAGCTTTAGTGATTTCCAGATAACTGCGTTAAACGCTGTTAAGTAACGGGAATATTCTTTTTTTAATATGAATGTATTCTGGTGATTGTCATAAGTAAAATCGCAGAGCCTGTTGCGATCCAATTGGCTGGTGTTGTTGATATAAGATTTGACAACGGAGCCTGTTTGTTAGCAATAGTAACTCGAAAACAATTGCAAGCAATTTCGTTCAAATTCTGTTTTAATCACCAAAGTATTATCATGGTAATAGAAAAACCTTCGAACAAACAGGAGTGCTCTTTAAAATGACAGTGTGCACATCTCGACTGGAATAGTTTTTCTCAGAATAGGGCTCGTCAAATATTGTAACATCCAACTAAAGAAAAACACAGATAAGTGTTCCTTACAGGTAAGTTTGCAATTCTTCATCAAAAGCTTATTTGAATCAAGTGAAACTAATAGCATCGAAAGGTTACTTCACTTTTACGAACGACCTTGTCTTTCCTCGCGAAATTGTAATTTAACTTGGCCAATACTCCTTCTTTACACTCATATTTTTAGAAGGCAATTTGACTTATTTGATATTTACCTGACTTATATCAAACACGGGCACCAACGTCTGCAAAACATTTAATATATTTTTTCGATGGCTCATACATAGGTTCTGTCATTGTATGGCAAGAGAAGCTGTACATATTAAAAGTGTGCCTTTGCTAGACTGGACATATATAAATATTTTTTTTAACGCAAAATTAAAAATTCATATTTAAATACTGAGCCTAAGTAATTCCCCATATTTTGAAGAATTTTGATGATTATCCTATACTTAATTTTCTCGAACGTTTCAGACATAGTGGCAATATGCATGATTTTTCCTCTCTATCACATATCAAGACCGACATGACAAATCCTTGTTTTTCTGTGCCTCTTCTCGGGTGAATTTGCTTAAAATGTTTTCGCAGAAAAATCAGTACTAATGGAAACGAAATGAAAACGTATATAAAAGAGACAGACTTTTCCATTAAGTTATCCAGCGAATTGTGTCAAGTCTTTTGACTCAATGATGTGAGAATTATTCGAAAAAGTTGTCGAGTCATTTTCAGATAATATGACGTGAAAATTTCCTTTTGACAAAAACAGAATCTTTTCAAGCTGCAAGAAATTAGGCAATTTATGAGGGTATAAATTTCTCGCGTTTGGCAATACCATTTCCTTTTAATAACCTAACTGACAAAAATCACCTTAAAGGTTTTATGTGTTTGTTTAGTTATTGTCAAGTTTGACAGTCGGACAATAGGACGCTATTTAACTTTTTTTTTTTTTTTACCGGAGTTTAAAACTCACTTTACCCGAGTTGTCAATTTAATTTATGCCTCGTCAAAATTCCAAATTGCGGAAAACATTGCGATGTGTCACATCTAGATAATACTCTAACTTTAGCGCGTAATAAAAAAATGCATTAGCCTTCAGATTGATCTAAAAATTTCCACATTTCTTCGTAAATCCCTGCTACTATCAGATTATTGATGAGCTGGAGCAGGTTGAGCTTGAGATTAAATTATTCCATCTTTTGAAAATAATTACTAATAAAACTTTAGCTTGCACTGATGGAAGGAAGAAGGATCCATTTTAAGTCAGACGATAAAAGCGAACGATGATATTTTTCAGGGGGTAAGCTTCTGAAGAAGCTTTGGTGCTGCGTTGGTGGAGATAATAAAGGTAATTTTGTGTCATCAACTGAGTTGATAATGAAATTGGCTACCGAAGTTGACGTTTCGAGCTTCCGCCCATCTTCATAACGAAGATGTTTTTATTCAGACAATCAGTGCTTAACGATGACATACAATCTATGACTTTGTGATCGGAATTTCGAACTGGTCCTGTTTATATTGATCCAACCATGCATCGTATCAGGTTATGTGATTATCATCCACAGGAGGAAAGTGTTAAAACTCAAAAACCACCATTTCCATTACTGCGAAAAATTATTCCATCGATAAGCGTGGTATCACTGTGGAAGCAATTTGTTGAGGATGATCTCGCTACCCTAGTCAGTCTGCGATACATATGACAAGAGATGGCTCGAATTTAGAATAGTAGATATGGCCGGAAGTTCCTTTTTCTGAGTATGCTTTAGCATTGAATAATGCCTTTAAACTCTTGGCATTTGACCTGTTGCGCAAGAAAATTGAAATTCTGAACCCTAGAGTTCTACAATCGAAATTGTGGCTAGCATAAAACAAAAGGAAATAACAAAAAGATTCGGTACGTTTCATAATGAAGAGCTCTAAGACCAAGAGTGTCCTAATATTATAATGTTGTGCAATATGAGGGATTAGCGGATGCTATATTGACAAACTTCACTCAAATTCTGTCAATCCACTGTAGCTGGCCATCAATGAAACAGAATGTCATTAAGCTGGTGTTGTTCTTTTCTAGCTTTTGATCATATGCAGCGCCACCACAAAATATTTCTTCGTATATAAGTTAAGAATTAAGATTATTCTTCGTTCTATCTGATTATTGTTTTATAAAGGAAACTGCATAAAAATCTTAAAACTGCAACGAAAAAAGAGTTTCTTATCTAGTAATGCATTCAATCAAATGGTGATTGGAAAAGAATGACGGCTTTTCCCGATAATTTGCATTTCTAAAGCCTTGCCAACAGCGCGGGCAGCTGTGTACTCCTGCGAACGGGAATTGATTAAAAGCAAGGCAAACCATTTCTTTTGTAAATGGAGTATATTTTTGATTGTGTTCGCATAAAACAAAGCATGGAGGCCAATTTTGTGAAGGGGTGTTTATCATTACTTGAAAAGCGAAGACACTCGAGGACGTGATAAACGTTGAAGTGAAATTGATCGTTCAATTTTTCAGTCTTGTTGGTATAAGGTTTGGGATTGTTTTCATAAGGTGACCATCAGTTTCCCTCTTTGATGATTAAATGTGTCCTTTTCATTGTGGCAGTGTGAAAAAGATCATTAATAGGCTTCTATGTTTTTAGAGCAAACCCGACGAATTTGTGCAGTTTTGTCCTTTGTTCTTTGCAGATAACGGAACACTTGTCAGAAGAGTTGGTCTTTATCATATTCTGAATGAAAACAAGAATCCTTAAGGCTAGTTCTGCAACACTAACAACGTCAAAGTCAACTTTAAAACTCCAGTTGCGGATTTGTGGACTTTTTCAAATGAAGGTCATGATGACGATTTTGCGAGTGTAAAGCATATTTCCATGTAGGTGGCAATGTCTTTCATTTAACAGAGAGATCTTAAACGATGGTGCTTGAAATGTCTTGGAGCTCAGCTCTCCAGATATTATTTTGCGTAGCCCTCATGTTTGTGATCATAACTGGAAATTCTTTTGTAGTGGCGTCGTATTTTTCAAACGTTAGACTTCGCACTGGTACTTACACATTTCTGGTAAGTTTGGCTATATCGGATCTGTTGGTAGGATGTGTGTCTCTGCCTCTGTGGATATATATCAGTCTGACACGCGTACAACATGGACCTCTGTCTACGTTTTTCCTCTCCTTCGACATCTTAAGTGCGCTGGCTTCAATCTTCCACCTGACAACCGTTAGTCTGGAAAGATGGCTTGCCATTTCGCGCCCGTTTATTCACGAGGCGCTCTCCACGGCACACTACACAATAGCTTTATGCGGCGTTTGGACGACCGCTTTAGCGATAGCTGCGATTCGACCTGCTTTGGATAACTCTTTGAGTAACATAAAGAATAATCCGCACAGGATTTACACTCCGTTTTTGACGTTCGTTGGTTATGTTGGGCCAGGAATTCTCGTCAGCGTCGTCAACATTTCCATTTTCAAGGTGGCTCGGACGCTGATCTCTAATCTCCCAACGATAACAAATCAGGAAGAAAGCAACAAAATACGCAAGAACGTAAACAAACAACGCCGCATAGCCCTTACGCTGACATTTATGACTGCGCTGTTTCTCGTTTCTTGGTTGTCCTTCTTCACAGTAAGCACTATCTCAGTGTTTTGCAGAGAGTGCTTTCCTTTCCACGAACTCTCGGGTTTTCTTATGTTTTCCAAATGGCTTCAGTATAGTAACAGCGCTATGAATCCATTGGTGTACGCCTTCCGCGACTCAGAACTGCGAAAAACGTTTGTGAGGCTTCTAGGCCGGTGCGGGCGCGGAGCGACAATACGACACGCTCTTCGAGTGGCTCCTATGAACATGACCTTGAACGAAGGAAGCACGAGATTCCGCACTTGTCCTACAACAATGCTCAACGAAACCCAAGTTTAATTAGAAATTCATCCAAACATTTAAAAACACCAAAGTGTTGTTTATTAACAACTTCCTTAAAAAACTACGTTTGCACGCACAACTTCAGTCGGTGCGGCCAACCGCCGGCTGAAGTGCTTTTGTAAATAAATCATGCATCGGGCACTTGAAGGTTCTTTTAGAGTCGCACATTTTTTCAAAAACTCTAGTAACGATTGTAATATCATTTGATAACTGAAGAATTAAGGGAGTAACACGCCAGGTATTATTTCAGTTTTGTGGATATGCGATTCCTTTGTAAGTTTCAATTTCAACCATCTAGAGATCATGTTGATGAAAATATAATAAGATCATCAAAGGGGACACTTTTTTTAATGAATATCAGGCTTTTGAGGAGAAGAATTGGAAATCAAATAAGAACTTGCCACGACACACGAACTCATTTCATTCTAAATGCAACTTTGTACGGAATAAGAATTGAAGACTCTTTATATCCTCATTGTAATATCATTTCTTATTAATTTATTTTGATATCATGGCATCATCCTGAAGCTTTTTGCGAAAGGTTATGATTTATAGCGCGTTCTGAACTGAAATTCTACCTAAGCTCTAACTGATCGTTCGTATTAGCTAGTAAAAGATTGACAACTAATCCAGTGTGTCATAAAAGAAACTAGCTATAGTTCTCCTTGATTAGTCCAAAATTTCTAGCAATTTCTGATATACAGTTCTCAGAATTTGGTATATTTTTTTCAGCCCAAATGTAACTCAATCGATTAGGTAACAATCTTAGTTCTCAAAACTGGTATCGATGTCAGCGTATCAGAGATGCAGGGAGACGTAGCGGATCAGAGTGGGAGTGAGGGAAGTCAAAAGCTTCTCATTCTAAAACAGACATCGACTCTTTTAAAAAGACCCCATTATCGAAAAAAAAAGGGAACATAGCGTAGCAGTAATAATGAAAATGATGCATGGTCCCTGCAAGATTTTGGTGGGGAAAAAAATCAGCTAGGGCTGAATCAAGAATGTTGTTAGAATAAACCGAATGTAAACAAAGGCAACAGGAACAAAACAGATAAAAGAAATAACCAAAGAAACACAAAATAAATCGACAAAAAAAACAATAAAACAAAGAGAAAAATATCAACAACAAACTAAAAGAATTGTCTTTTCTCTTTTTTTATCATCAGGACTAATTAAAATCCAAAATATTTTGGTGATAATATTATCATCTTCTATTGGTAAATTCGGGCCATGGAACCTGTTGTCAATAACATAATATAAGTGTTAAAGCTATGTACGATCCACCTGATCCTGAAAATGAGATCTTCAGAAAGAAACAAAGTGACTTCCTTTGGAAATTTTCAAAACCAATATCTGCATGATCGATACTTTAAAAAAACTGCATCATCATTTGTTACACACCTTAAAGGGGATTGGCATCAATTCCATGCGGACCAAATATAAACAATATATTCTTGTCTTTCATTTTCGTCGCCGTTTTCTCCCAAATTTTGAATCTAAAAAAAATTAAGCAGCAAATTCTGAAAAAAATGGGTATATTATTGTAGCTTTAGCAAAGTGCACATCTTTTGGTTATAAACGATCACTGAGAAAAGTAATACCAGCATGTAAAGTTATCGGGAATAAATCTCGTTGCAATAAAAAAGACGAAGATTTTAACTTCGATGGTAATTCTCTAATAATTAATTTATGATTCAAATAAAGACCTACCGAACGTCAGATTATTTGAACAAAGTTTAGCAGTTGTTGAATAAAACCGCGCTCTGAACCATCTTCAACTTAACCGAATCTTGAGTTTTATCTAAACATTTATTTTTGTGAACACCGTCGAGAGGGCTGAGAGCCAATAGTGAAAGGAAGTCTATTTAACTAAATCAACCCTTCTATAGAAAAAAATCCTGAGGCCCGGCCACTGGTAGCGTAAAACCGTGGTTCGTGTTAGACCTCATGTGAATAACTGGTCCAAAAAGTTTGAGGAGAAAGCCGTCAAGCATTTATGTTTTTACACTGTAATCAAGCGACTCGTTCAACTTGGTGATGGAAGAACGCTGGTGACGTCCGCGCGAAATGAAACACACGGTTAGGGAGATAATTAATGCTATGATGACACCGCTGACTGAGAAAGCTATGGCGACACTTAAACTGAGTTGAAATGATGGGTGATCTTCGCCTGTTTCAGGTCTCTTGTCGTTGTGATCTGATGACAGAATGAAAAAAGAATGTCGTGAGGAAAGAATTTCTACATATTTTACAATGGTTCATGGCTTTTTTTAGTCTTTTTTGGCGCTTAAAATTAATAAGAAGTATGCCAGGCCCACGCAAGCAAAGGTCTGTTGCATTGTAAAGGCATGCGTTCCGTTGATTAAAATATCAGAGAGTTTTTCGACGTCTCACGTTCATGAAAAATGAATTACGTCAAGAGAGCAAAATAACATTATATTTTATGATTCTTAGATTATCTTTTTAATATTTAATGATTCTTAGATCATCTTTTAATATTGTAACTTGAGATATGTACTTTTATCTTGAGAGAATAAAGATTATTATTTATCATTATTTATTTATTATTTATCATTTTTATTATTTATTATTTTATTTATTAAACGTGATATTATGAAAATAAACCCGGCATACCTTTTTCCTCTCTCTCTACTTCCTTGTAATGATAAGGACCAGTCGTGACGCGATACACCACAGATTCATCAACTTTAACTGCTCGCCGTTTTCGAGCATTAGGGCTGCAATCAGCCGAAGACGGGCATTCACATGCAGAATCTGCAGCATCCGAAAGGCACACCTTAAGTTCACAATGCACATAGACCAAAGCGTTGGCTTCCGCTCCAAAGTAACGGAAAGAATCTACTTGAAAGGTCTCCTGCTTGCTGTTGTTCGTGCAAGTATATGTCAAAGTGTCACCTGAGTCTTGACTGACTGCTTTGTTTCCGCATCTGAATCAAAGATGAGAATGTTGACCATCAAACAAATGAAATGACTGAGAGCGACATAATAAAGCTGTTTTAAGATACTGGGATGAGTAACTGAGTAACCTAACCATGGTTGAATAAATTAAAAAAAAAAAAGGACTTGGGTAACCGCCATTTTGAAAACAACTCGGGAACGTGACTACTACTGTACTGGTTTTGTTCCCAATTGTATGGAAGAAGGCTGCTTAAGAAGTTGTGGCGACACAGGTCAGCGGCCAGCTGCTGAGCTAGATTCAAAATGGCGGCGTCCATTGTCTAAGTTTCATCAATTTCACTTGGAGACAATTCTCGGAATTTTGGATTGCTCTTTGAATTGTCACACTAATTAGAGGTGAAGATAATAAAATACGTTATTCTTTTGTTACCCCGGGAAACCTCAAGAAGGAACCTACCCATTTTGAATGAGTACTACGTTGTTGGCCACAGCATTTGAGTCGTCCGATTCCGATGCGTGACATTGCAAGATGAACAGATCCAGGTTTGGTGCAGCGCTTGATGTTACCACTTGAGCTCGGAAAAATAATGGTCGATTGAGCGCCACTTCGCTGGGAAGAGCAGTTGTAAACTGGGAATTCTCAGAAACGTCAAGGTTGAATATAAAAGCTGCAGTACCTATTTTAGAAAGTAATAGGTATCAGTTTTGCACAGAACGAGGCTTAAATGAATGGAAACTTCAGATTACATTCCCACACAACTTCTGCTCTAAATGTCTGTACATAATCTGATATCATGACCTGATAAAATTTCTCATGTGGAACTTCCTCACGAACAAATGTAGCTAGAAAGCAAATTTTATTTTTCGGTTTTCAAATTGACTGAAAATGATGTGGAGTGTTTTCACCACCTCGTGAAGGCTACATAATGAATGTGGTAATTTGGTATCCAATGTACCGCAAAACACGATGATAGATTCCACACAGGCGGATACTTTACGCAAGCTAACACAACATACCTGAAGAGTTATCACCACGATTAACTATCGGTATGAAGCTGGATGTGACAGTGTCGTTGTTGACATACTCACACACGGCGTCAAATATATGATCAAAGGCCTGGATCGGATCGCTGCCTGAAGGAACTGCACGGATTTCGAAAACGTATCTGATAGAAGTGGTCTTATCTTCGGATTTTGAAGCGCATTCAGCCACTGGCAAATTGGTGTACGTTACAGTCGTGTTCGTGAAGGTCGGCTCACATTCTGCTTTGCTGTTGATTCGCCAGTCGCTTTCGTTGAATGCACTGATGTCAGTTACGTTTGCAATGGTTATAGTTACTGTGTGGTTATCGTTGCAGACAATTGAACTCGTCGACATGCCTGAAGACAAAAAGTAACAGCTATGAAGCTGTATAAATGATTGAAGTAAAACAGGCAAAGACAAAACATTGCAACTGGAATCTCGCGTTTCTAAAAAAGGATGGATAATCAGGTTGATTTAGCGTTTACTATGAAGCCATTTTTTTTACTGCCGGTCTGAAAAGAAGAATTACCATCTCTCCCTTATGTTTATGATTTATTAACGTAAATCAACAACGTTAAAGTGCTAACAGATTGCAAGTTGCCATCGGCGTGGAAATGCAAAAAATATGGATAGGCAATTTTAATTTTGGTCCTCTTCCCCAACGACTGCCGGAACATATTTCTTATTTCCTCTCTCAGTTGGTCGCGTGTGTAATTAACTGTATTCTTTTAGCTCCTTTTTCTCTCTTCACACCAGAAACAGTCACGGTACATAGTTGGATAATGCAAGAAATATCTCTATGGTCTCCAATTTTTCAGTTTTGCATCAGTTATCCGTTTCAATAATATCGACAACATTGAGCAAGTGATTCTTCTGAAATCTTCATTCAAACGGTAAGGTTTGGGCACCTCAATGTCGTCGTGTGAGAGTTTTGTACACGTGTAGAACAATTTTCTAGAACTGTTTGTTTTAGACTTTTCAAGAATCGCGGAATAAACCGAACAAGACTTAGTACCGGGTACTGAGTCTAGTTGATTTTGCGTCATGAATCATTATTTGACAGTGAATGAAATAATTCATTACTGATTATATTTGTGGAACAATCTGAAGTTTGTCTCACCTTTAACTTTGAAGTCAACCAGTAAAGCGAATGCCACGACATGGAGTAGAATCCATTGCCAAGCCATTTGACGCAGAATTCAGCCTTTTCTTAGTGGCTTTACCCAACTTACGCAGTTAAACCTAAGGAATGTTAGTCAAACTGTCACAGTTAGGGAATAGAAGAAATCCTTGAATGTATCTTATATATCGTTATGGCTTAGTTCAGGAGTAAAAGAAAGGAAGAACAAAGAAAACTCTAGATTTCTTGGGTTTTTGTGTAAATTATTACCGGTGTATGGTGCGCTAATAAAACAAAGGAGCTTGGTATAAATATGTTTTGAACCCGACTCGGAGTCATTTAGCCCGGGCCACTTGGCGAGGGTTAAAATAACTCTGAGAATGGCCTAAAACATATTGATGCCCAAGAACATAAACTGTGTTGTTATTATTACCGATTTGAAGGGCATCGATGGAATAAAAATTGAAAATAGAAAAGACAAACCAGTCTGAATAATCACGCGAGAGTGCGAGCGGGCCAAAAACATTTTAACCCAGCAAAATTTATATTTTAGCCTGCAAAATGCGCCATAATCCCCGAAAAAGTTATAATATATAAGGAGATCAATGAAGCGACATGTTTGGTACTCTTTCGACATATTCGTGAAGGTGAAAACAATTTATTCAGCGCTCTTTTACGATCCAGTTGTTTGTATTGTGCAAGCGATGTGAAAGTTAATCTGTTTTATTTCAAACTAATCTGAAAGCATCACGTTTGCGCGAAGCCTTTGTAAAGAAATTAAACCACTGATTTACGTTTGGTTCGAGTTGGTATTCTGTACAATAACCCCTGTATAAAATGTTCTACAATTAGATCATTTTCATTTGAGCAGGAAAAACTCAGCCATTGGAACATAATTGTTATAGACACGAAAGGCCATGTCACTTCATCGTCATCAAGTTTAAAAAATGAATGACTGCAAATCAAAACGAATTTAAAGCTAGAAATCGCTAAAAATTTTGTTGCAGCTGTCTCCGTTGTTTTTTTTTTAAGTCATGGCGTAAAAGTATCTCTGATCATAACATCATTTGATGTTCTCTTGCCGATAGCTAATTTGAATGAATTTTAAACGCTTATGGTATTTCGCATGACGAATGGAAATATGAATGATGTTATCGTATTTTGCAAAGATGTGAGGCTGCCGACTATAGACGACTCATAAACTATATCTTCTTGTTCTGGCTATCAAAAACTTGGCAACGAAAGTAAAAGAAATAAAAGGCAAGAAATTTTCTAGAGCTTGTTGTTTACACGCAAAACGGTTATATTCGACGAAGGCAAATTTCGTTTTCAATGTGTTTGTATAATTCTTTTGTGGACGGCCTAAAACATGAATCAGACACTCACCGTTGTCAGTGTGAAGATGCTAAGGTTTTTAGAGAGAATGTAATTTCGTTAATTACAACAGGATCGTCTGCATACTTCTACTGAGTTGTTTTGCTTGAACCACTGTGACCGCTACGCTTAGGTGACGCTCCGCCTCTTTGATCTCATGCCTTCGAGATGCCGCGCCGTTATCAAAGCGAATCTATAATTTTTTAAGACTTTTTAAGTCTTCTCTCGAACCTTCGTCTCTAAGCAACAGCTGTTTACAAGTACGCAACTACACAAACATTAACGCTTCGCACACAACAAGTTTCGATCACAGCCCCTTCAATGAAGCACACGAACCACAATAGGGATTTATCTCAGACAGTTAAGCAGTTGTGCCTGTGTCGATTCAACCGAAATATCATATCAAAACCTGTAGGGAAGCAATGGTCTGCATCGGCCACGATTTGCCGTGTACCTTTTCCTTCGTTGAGGAGGGGAGGGAAGCCATCCCCAAAACATCCTGACTGCGACTTGTTTTAGCTCCTTCAGCCTTACGCTTTTCATCATTTTTCCGATTTTCAGTGCCACATAAACTTGAAATTTTCAGTATATACAGTTAAGATATTTCTCGTGTAACTACTTGTTATTTTCCTCTTTAATTCAGTTGTTTTACAATTTTTGTTTGCATATACTTTCATTAATCACGATAGCGAAATGAATAATACACTCCTATTCAATTTCGACATCTAAAGAGAAATCATCGCACTCCAACTACTTGGTATAATATTTTGGACTCGTTAGAAACTCTTTTCGTTTAAAATTCATGCTAGAACTTTCTGTGCGGTTCCAAGTGACGTAAGAAAATATATAATGCCATTTTAGACAATGATTTGCAAAAGTGGATCATGAGCGTTTGGCCCTGGGTATTTTTTGGAGGAGGAGGGGGGGGGGGGGAAGGTGAAGTGGGGGTTGACTTTTATCCGTACAAATTGCGAACGCAAAATTCTCATTTGTCAGGAACACTCGTATGTCAAACAAATGTCTTGGTTCAGTTTCAAGGGCGGTTATTGATTGAAAACGTAGAACCCAAAAAACTGTATTTTCAAATATTTAAAAGTGTTCAGTACTTCTGTATCCAGCTCAACAGGGTCGGGAACCGTTAGAGAAACTAATGGATCTTCGTAGGGCGTAAGTGTAAAGTGAAAATCCCCTCCATTAAATAGATTACTGAAGAGAGAAAGACGGCCGTCCGCTTCTTAGAACACATATATTCACAGAAAGAGAAAAACACAAAGATTTTATACTCAAGTCACCACGGTGTCTATATTTTATCAAGATGCTGCTTCAAATTTCCATAAATTCTTAAACATTACACTGGTATTAAGTGCCTCACTAACAGGGCTTAAGCTCCTGTAATGGGAAAGCAATTAGGCCCACATGCGACTTGGCTATACTTTCTAAGACTACCATTTGGTTACATACGATATAAGCGTCGTAAAATTTCGACGTTGCCGTCGCTGTGCTGCATATATAGTATAAAGTTTGTCACACGTAATAGTAATGAAAACTTCGTGTTTCTCATTACGCCCTAAATTGTGTGTGAACCTTAAAAGATGTCTATAAGACTTGTGCGCAAGTTTATAAGGTGTTGAAATAACGAGAGATTAAAACGAAGGGCTGTTTTGCAAATATATAGATGAAGCGAGAAAGAATGTAACATTTTATTACGAATTTACACTGATTAACTTTGAAAATGCTATCAATAGCTACCATCATATGAAGAAAAGCCGATTTATAATTTATTTAAACAACAACAAACATATGAAACATATGTGTGAACTGCGGTTATGAGACGTATATGAGAACGATCCTTCGCAGTAAAGCACTATTTGAGCAATAGTGAAAATCAGACCTGAAAAAAATTTCAGGCTTGTACGGGACTCGAACCACTGACCTCTGCGATACTAGTGCAGCGCTCTACCAATTGAGCTAACAAGCCAACTGGGAGCAGGCCATCAAATAAATTCGATATAAACCCGTAGATGATAAATCAAACAACAACAAACATATGAAACATATGTGTGAACTGCGGTTATGAGACGTATATGAGAACGATCCTTCGCAGTAAAGCACTATTTGAGCAATAGTGAAAATCAGACCTGAAAAAAATTTCAGGCCTGTACGGGACTCGAACCACTGACCTCTGCGATACTAGTGCAGCGCTCTACCAATTGAGCTAACAAGCCAACTGGGAGCAGGCCATCAAATAAATTCGATATAAACCCGTAGATGATAAATCAAACAACAACAAACATATGAAACATATGTGTGAACTGCGGTTATGAGACGTATATGAGAACGATCCTTCGCAGTAAAGCACTATTTGAGCAATAGTGAAAGGCCGTACAGGCCTGAAATTTTTTTTTTTTTTTTTTTTTTTTTCAGGTCTGATTTTCACTATTGCTCAAATAGTGCTTTACTGCGAAGGATCGTTCTCATATACATATAATTTATTTGTTTGAAAAAAGAAAAGTGAGGAATTTCATGTCCTAATCAACTTCTACAGCTCAATTAAACCTTAGCAAGTTGCTTCATGGGTCTCATCATTCAAAAGAATACTTCTTAACTAAAACATAATATGCGTCCGTTTGAGCAACACAACTTATTTGTGTCTGGAATTTAGGTGAGCACGTGCAGATCTTCATTTTGCGTGCACCTGTTACGACGGCGAATGACAAGAAAGACTACGGTAGTACAAGTACTACAAGTACAGATGACAGCTATAGCCACAATACTACATACTGCCCCAACGATTGCTCCTGTCTAGAAAGACTGGCTGGTCTCCTCTTGGTCTTCAGATTCAACTGGAATGAAGCAAATTGATTTCAGATTAATAATCGAGTTAAGATATCAACTAGGGGGAGTAAGTAGAGTATGATATCAGAGATTAAACCGTTAATTTTTTTTTTATTAATTAAGGCAGAGCAATTGAGAATATATAAAAAAGGGACATATCCAAAACTTTTCTGGACGTTTTTATTTGGCCTTTGATAACTTTTTATAGTCTTCATTGCGCTGTATAATATTACATGTTGTTCATTTTATATCATATCTGAAATGTTCTAGTTATCTTCAAGTTCTACAAGATGATTGGTGCTGCTTCTATTAGTTATCATGGGAAGAAACTAGTCTTAGTTATGTAACAGAGAATGTAGAAATTAAAGCACTTAACATAATACCTGTTCCATAGCTAAAAGCCTTGTAAATTATCATTTACCTTCATCTTTTTTCAGTTCTTTTTGCTTAAAAGTGAATGGACCGGAGACAACATGGTAAAGCTGCGACTCATCCACTGAATCAGAGATTGAACGACGACGTCTACGCAAACCTGTGCAAGCTGTGGGATCAGCTGGACAATCACAACTTGTATTGGCTCCATCTGCCGGGCAAACTCTGAAATCGCAGTGGATGTAAACGGTGTCACGGTCTACAGCTGCTCCAAAATACCGATAAGTTTTGAGTGAGAACGTTTCCGTGATGTTGTCGGTGGTACAATTGTATGATAATGTGTCACTGAGATCATTGCTGACACTATCGCTGCCGCAGCTAGGCAAGAAATGATAATAAATGGTACAAGAAAGTAATGTAAACATAATTCCTCCTACTGTCGAGGTAACAAATTTTATCGAAAATGGAAAAGAGCCAGGAAATCCCACTGCATCGACCGTATGATTTTCGCTGAATTTGTACCAGGCACACAGCAAGCAAGAATGGTTTCCAACGAAAACTTTAAGGTAGGTTTTAATTGAGGCTTTGGAAAGCTCACTATTTGTTTTTCCCTGAATTTATACCAGGCACAGAACAAGCAAGAATGGTTTCCTAGCCAGTGTCACTCACTCATGTTTGATCAGTAGTCTGACAGTGTCTCACAGAAACTAACAAGACTGTCTCAGTCTACCTGGGGTCTATACTGACGGCCATCTTTTACTTATATTATAAACCACAGTAATAACGATACAGAATCAGACAGTTTAAGAAAACTGGGTCGAATACCCGGGGGGGTACTCGATATATTCCTGGGTGGGAAGGGTGCGGCGCGGCCCCTCAAACCCTGACCCTGTTTAAGACAAATATCGCTGATTTTCCTACCCTGTTTAAGACAGAATTCCGATTTTTGATACCCTGTTTAAGACATTTAATGTGCCTGGTATCAATGCCAAAATCAACGGAATTCAATATTAATTAAAATTAAAGCTTGTAAAAGTTTTGCTGTTTATCTTCCAAGAAAAGATATCCTGTTTAAGACAAAAATTGATAAATCGATACCCTGATTAAGACAAAAATGATAAATTCGATACCCTGTTTAAGACAAAAATCTCGAAAAACATACCCTGGCTGGCCGCACGTTCCCACTAAGCCCTTATAAGGGAATACCCTCCCCGGGGTCGAACGATAGTTCACGAACAGAAGTATTGGTTATTGGAGTAAACTGATTTATGATGCGAGAACCCTTAATTTTTGTTTTTGCAGTTACCTCATTATGATAAGTCTGGCTGAAAATCGAATTCTGAAGTTTTTTTTAATTAATTTTTACATTTGTATGCATTTATGTTACCATATTCAAATCTACATCTTTCTAGATTTTTTTCGTTTAAAACCTCGTCAAATATTTGTACACTTTCCTTTTTGAGTTGCTGGACCTCACTGAGGAGCACTTCTGCGAGTGGATCTACCTCTATGTTTTAAGGTCTTTTAAAATCAGTAATGATTGTTACTATCATTATTATATTTTAGTCATGTTTAGCGGGCTAATTTATATCCCAGAAATTCTTACCCGTTGGTTATTAGAATGAATTTACCATCAGTAGAATCTGAATTACTGCTTTTTGACGAATAACAACTCACGGGTGCAGGTCAAGGTTTGGTGCGCTGCTTTGAGTTGTAACTTCAGCTTTGAAGTAAATTTCTACATTCAAATCAACGGAGCCGGAAACCGCGGTAGTATGTGCGGAGTCTGAATACGCCGTGAGTAAATGTGAAATCTCCATCGTCTAAAGGTGACAAAAAAAGAGCGAGCGAGTAAGGATAAGTAAAAAAAAAAAAAAGCTAAGAGATAAGAACTTTATTAAACACTTTTGTATTATAAATCAATGAAGGCTATATTGTTATCAAATTAAAAAAGTGTGAAGTCTAAATATTTATTCAATGATCATTATAGCTCTAAAATTAGAACTAAAGACCTCCTGTAGCAGTCACAGATTACTGAAAATGACGAAAACTGAAAATGACGAAAACAAAATTATTTTGAATTCCAAACCATTGAATATAAAGATTATTTGTCCCTTATTTTTCCATCAGCCACTGAAGAAAGGCTAACCAAACCACTCGGTGACAAAGGTTTGATATAGAAGAATCTTCACTTTGCAGGAAATTCAAAACTTGGCTGTGTGGCCGAGCGATGCGGTTCCAGTCGAGACCCACAAATTGACCCTTACTCACCATAAAGTCTCCAGTAGCTAAGTGGTTAGAGCATCCGACTAGTTCACGGAGGGTCGTGGGTTCAAATCCCATCTGGGACTTGGATTTTTTCTTATTACATTGAATTGTTCCGTCTTTACATGTTATCTTGATCAAAGCTGCATACCTTTATCGCTATCTGCTCGGTTCTTGATTGGCACAAAACTCGTTGAGGCCTTGCCTGTTCTACTGTAGGAAAACCAGAAGTTGTACTGGTGGTCGTAAGCGCGCAACTGCCCTGTATCACCAGGGTCAGTTTTTGCAGCGCTGATTTGGAGTTTGAAAGCATTGTACGAAGTAGTCTCGTTTGACTCTGAAGCACATTTGGAGAGGGGAAGATTGGTATAAGTGACCGCTTGACCAGCAATTGTTGGTTTACACGCTGCGTCGTCTGTCTATGTGTTCCAATCTACTTCGGTCCATTCTGCTGCATCATCCACGTTTGAGATCGATATATCCACGGTGTAATTGGTGTTACAAGTCACTGTGGCCACCGGTGAGGGGAGCTGACCTGAGAGGGGGTAAAAAACAATTTTTAACTCCAACTCTTTCACTTATGATAGGTAATAACACATTCTATGTAGTTGTAGTGATGAGAAAAGAGAGAGACTGCACAGTGATAAAATGTTGACGAATCCAAACGAAATCGGCGAAGAAATCGCAGAATTTATTTATTTAATTTTGCTATCCGTTAAGCTTCGACATTTCGTCAATTCATGAAACCCACGAAGAATGGTGTATGGTTATCATAACTTTGGGATGAAGAGTAACACAGACGAAATGATTTCGTTACCTTTTGTTTGTTGTAAAACAAGCATAAATGCCGCCAAAATAATTGCTCTCTTCATGTTGATAAATAGTTTCTCTTGAATCTGCGCGAGAAATAAATAGATGAAAAGAATTGTGCAAAGTTATTGATGATGAAAACCACAAGCAAGTAGAAATAATATATCGAAAAAGAAGTGATGGTACAAGAGGTGATCATGAGAAAAAATTAAAAGAGGTAGTTAGAGCAACGAGCTGAGAAAATAAGCCACAGAAGAAATACATAAATAACAAAAACAACAAAAACCACTCTTAAAAAAATAAATCATAAAAACGAAGTACTCGATTAAGATAAACAGCAGCGATAACAATTTGAAGAGAAACAGGAAAGAGGGTTCAAATATGTATTAATAAATTATGAGCTCAACAACCTCTCGCGACATTAGAATCAGTCACATACCGTGTTTTAAACCCCAGTAAAAAAAACTGTCAAACTAAAAACCTTGGGGGCGGCATTTGATTGCAGCCCCAGGAGAGCGGGGCTGATTGTAGTTTGCTTCACTGATATCAGTTTCTATAGAAAATTTCGTCCTCATTAGTATTCTTTATATAAAGAATACTAATAAAGATGACTTTTCACAAAACAGTTATAAAGAAGTGAAATAGTGGAATGGCCAGCTTTATATTAGCATCCAATGCCCCCCTAAAGGTGTGGAACCTAAAACTGAAGAAAGTGAACAAATTTAGAACGTTTAGAGAGAGTAAACTTTCAAAAGTCCAATTCCTACAAAATTCCTAACTGTTATCCATCTTGCCCATAAACATGACTGCATTTCATTGATTAAAATTCTCGAACACTGTATACCAGAACAGATACTATAAAGTTCGTAGAGGGTAAGTCTCTCCTGTGTCTTTGCATACCTCCATGATGAACGTCGTCAGCCAAAACTTTGGAGACTCTGCCGTCATGTCGCAAATGTTCGTTTCTAAATCTTGAAATTTAGAGGCTAGTTTTCGCAGCAAATCCGCTTTCTTACTGACAGGCTTTCTTCTTTGTTCTCCCCGCCTGCCTGCCATTCCCCAAAAATCTTTATCGCCATTTATTTACCGAACGGGTCGACTTTGGGACTACATGTCCCAGTATTTCACTTTCTTCCTCCGCGCTTTTTGGCTCATGAAACCTTCGGTTCCAAGCCATGTGATTATTGGTGTGTAATGAATTGTTCATACAGCCCCAGAACACGCAATGATGATTCTCACAATAATTCCTAGGGCGACTCTACATAATGCGTGCTAGCATCTTTAAATTCATTTGTGCAACACGACATTAAAATTATCGCACTAGTACGCTAAACCAAAAATTATCGCACAAGTACGCTAAACCAAACGAGTTCGCATATTCCCTTGAGGCGTCGCCCTCGGGGTTTTATAACCCGATAAAACACTCCCGCTTGTTTATAAAACAGAACTTGTCAAACAACGAAAATATAAACCGAAGTGAATTTAATCGCTAAAAGTTTAACATGGTTTCTTGTCATAATATTTTTACTTTCTATGCGGACTATTCCCGTTTTCGAAATAATCACCAAATTCCTTAATAATGATTAATAACTAAGCTAAGAATGAAACGATCCTACAATAGCTTTGTGTGCGATCTTTTGACGAGAACGAAGCTGCCTTTAGCACTTCGTGATTTCTAGAACTGTTTCGTTGTTTGTTTATTTGTTTGTTTGTTTGAAGTAGCCTGCAAATTACACATTGCCACAGGCAAAACCCTAAAATTCTATTCTGGGTAGGTCACAAGAGTACAATAGGCTCGGACTTCAACAGTAAACTTCAGATAGTTTTAAACTTGGTGCATTTCGAGGTTCCTTTGAAAAACGGCACTGATTTTTAGCTTTTACATGTTAAATGTCATTTTTGGTGAAAAGCCACAGGAAGTTCAACATTTGCGATCGACCTTTTAGCTAGGCGTGGAAGGCTCTTGCAGAATATTGACAATGGTATTGGTACGGATGGAAAAACAAATTTCAACCCCAAACTGGCGAATTACAAGCAATAAGGACCAAAATGTTTTACGATAACGTAGCAAAGCATGATTTAAAAAGGCAACGGAGGAACTGATTAAAAAGCTGTTTCACAAGCTAAGGTGTGGCCTGGAAATTTGGACCGAAGCATTCAGAATGAAACATACAAAGGGGTTTACTCGCTGAAGTTCATTTCAGATCAATTCACACAGAAAGAATTAAGTTTCTAGTGTTTACTAAATTTAGACAGGTGAAGGTTTTATTTGGCTCAGATAAAAGTGGAAACGCAGAATCGAGCTTCAAATGCGTTAGAACAAAAACCAACTTGGTTTTTGATGTCAAGATGAATTTAAAAGCCCCAAAATTTGAATAATATTTCTTTCGCTTTATGATGCAATTTGCTGAGCTCATTTTCTGAGAAAGTAACGAACGAGTCGCAACCAGAATAGACTGTTCGGGGTATGGTTCGTAATTTCTCGATTAATTATCATTTCGACTGACAGACTCGTTGGAAAGCTTTGCATTACTGTAGGAGAACACCGCTTGGAAGTAACATGAAAAAAAATAGAAACTGACGTTGTAACTTACCAAAACTAAGGTTTACTCCACAATCGGTCCGCAGTGAGATTTGCGGGTAGAAAATGTAATCGCAAGACCAGACGAAAAGGCTTTATGCTCACTGGAAATAGAAAAAGGAGGGCAATGAAATTTGTGTCTAAAACTCATAGGAATAAATTGTTTTCATAGTCGTGTTACCTCTCAGAGCCTGGTGGTTAACCGAAAAAACACCTCCTTTGCCTTTTTATTTAAGAGCGTGTCCACGAGAAAACCAGCAGAACCGGGCGGGGGCGATATGCTCAAATCATCGATTTGATTCAAACTTGGCACAACTGCTAAGTATCACGAGCCAACAAATGTGTGAAAATAATAGGTCAAAATATTTCATTCCCTGGGGTCCCAGGGAGAAAACCCCCATTTTCTGTATTTTTTGCATAATTAATTAGCTATCTTTGCATTGCTGCTGTGACAAAGTGAAAAGCCATCTGCAAATTCAATCAATTGCGTTGTGTTCTAAATCTATCGGACTTCAAGAAAATTGATTTTTTTTAACTTTTTCATCTCATTTCATTCCTCTGGTTATGACAAAGTCCAAAAATAGGAGTATTTTAAGGCCCAATACCTCCGATGACCAACTCCTTCTGATGATAATTCCTACGTGAGAAGTGAAAGCCATTACTGAACTTCGCCAAAATCAGTAATACAATTTTTGGGAAACTCGTTTCATTGCCCATGCTGACGTGAAATTTATATCTAACTAACCGCTTTTTGTCTGTATCATCAAAATTCCGTAAACCACATCTTTGTTTTATAAACTTAAAACTGACTTGAAATGTTTAAGATTTTTCTTAGAAAGTATGGATGTATTAGGAGAGAATCTTCGGAATAGCACAAGTTGAGCCCTTTTTGAGGATATTTTCGCAGCCATATCTGGATTACTCTCGAGTAAACGCAGTAGTTGATGAAGAGCATCAAGGGCGCATTTAGTCGAACTTTTTGACAAAAGAAATCTAGGAAGAAAATTGACATGTCTCTGTGGTGCCTTAGCTGCAACTATCGGCTTGATATCATTTGTTTGAAGTGCTTCGTTAAACGGGGTTAGAGCTCTCGGAAATATCGATCAAAATTATCTGTCTTGTTCTGTTTGCTACTAATCGACTTACATGATATGTGTTGGTGGAAAGAAGATTATTTGATGCCCTGAAAGCTTATGTTAATCAAAAGGACAACCCGCCATCTTTGATCACATCGAGCCTGCAGTTTTATTGAGCGGTCAACTTTGATATTAATTTGGCATGTCATATCTTACTTTGTGTGAGATAAATTACTGCCAAAATATTTGAGTTTTTAATTGTTAAGCTTGAGTTAGTTGCTGGTTCATCGAAAAAACATAACAAAACAATGGTATCAGGGTCTCCTCTCAGTATAAGGAAAAAGAAAATGGTGAAAAACTGATCCGTTTATAGAAATCTCTTACATATTTTATTTGAGGTTTACTGCTTACATTTGATATGTAATCTCTTGCTGTCTGCTGTTATATCTGGCTTTTAGTCGAGATGTACCTTAGAAATTGCTCCATTGCAAAAGTGCGAATTTTTAATAATAGGAGTGAGAAAAGGGGAGGGGGTCAACGATCAATTTCGTGGTAAGTATCAGACAAAAGTAGTTAAAAAGAATAACTGAACGTCCACATTAAATAGCGCTCTCTACTGCGAGGATCGTGCATCATACTATCTAATACCGCAGTTCAAAATATATGAACTTCATATAAATCCACCATTGTTAAAATCAAAACACGTGAAAAAAATCCTCCCTAGCACGTAGACGCTTCTACTTTTCTTAGTGATTCCAGAAGGGCAGAGAAAAAGATCAATAATGCTCAGATCGGTTACGTTCCAGTTTTTCTCGTGGACACGTTCTTAAATGCATGACAAACAAACTTCTGCGGAAAACACAAAACAAAAAAAGAACAAAAGAAAAAACAAAATAATGCACCATTTAAAAGCTCAACGGAAGCTTGGAGTAACGTCATGTCCTTCTAACCTATCGCATGGGCCAGAGATTAATTATTGTATAGAATCTTTCATGCAAGTCTTCTAGAACAATGAAAAATTTCATCATATCTTCGATGCAAGCACGTTGAATGTAGATCCAAAGTATATTTGCAAGCTTTTCTACCTTAGTTTTCAGTCTATACACATTGCGAACGGAAAATTATTCTTAGCCAAGAACATATGTATGTCGATCAAATGTCTTCGTTCTCTTTCAAGGGCACCATTGATTGAAAACACAGAACGCGAATGAAAACCGTATTCTCAAATCATTTAAAGTGTACAGGAATTTTCAGTGTCAAGATGCTATACACTTCGAATTCTTTGCTGCACCATTGAACTGAAAGAGAGAAAAGATAAAGCCATTCGATTCCATTATTTAGCACATAGACATATTCAAAGCAGAATGGTCTTCCAAACTGTCCAAACCAAAATTTCTGATAGATGTTTCAATTAATTTCTCTCGCACATTTTGCATGACGGCAACAGCGGGTCAAGGTTGGGAACCCTTGGAGAGAAAGATGGCCGTCCGGTTAAGTTAGAACACATACACTCACAGAAAGAAAAAAAAAGCGAAGATTTCATACTTTTAAAAGTCACCACGTGTTTACATTTTATTGAGATGCTGTTCAGTGATATTTCCAGAAATTCTTAAACTTTGCACTAGTGCTGGTGCGTCACTAACAGGGCTTAAGCCGCTGTAAGGGAAAAGCAATTAGGCCCTCATGTGACTTGGCTATACTTACTAAGACTAGCATTAGCTATATAAGCTTCGTATCATTTTGACGTTGCTGTTGCTGTGCTGCATATATTTTGTAAAGTTTGTCACAAGTACTCATAATGAACACTTCATATGTCTCACTACACCTGAAATTGTGCGTGAACTTTACGATGTCTATAAGGCTTTTGTGCAAGTTTATAAGGTGTTGAAATAACGAGAGATTAAAACGAAGGGCTGTTTTGCTGTAACAGGCAAATTTGAGCGTATTTTGACTTCACAGTTGCGGCAATTGAAATTAACCTTGACACTAAAGTAAAAGCAAAAATCTGATTAACTTTGAAAATGCTATTGATTCCTACCATCATCTCAAGAAAAAGCCGATTGATCATTTATTTGCTTGAAAGAAAAAAGTGAATGAATGGCTTACTCAACATCCACAACTCAACTAAACCTTATCAAGTTGCTTCATGGGTCTCATTATTCAAATGGAAATTTCTTAACTAAACCATAACATGCGCTCGTTTGCGCAACACAGCTTATTTGTGTTTGGAGTTTAGGTGACCACGTGCAGATCTCCATTTTGTGTGTGCTTGTTGCGACGGCGAATGACAAGATAGACTGTAGCGCAAATGATAGCTACAGCCACAACACCACAAACTGCCCCAACAATTGCTACTGTCTGGAAAGACTGGCTGGTCTCCTCTTGGTTTTTAGATGCAGCTGAAATGAAGCAAATTTATTTCATATCAATAATTCAGTTGAACTATCGAGGGTGTAAGTAGATAATGATATCAGAGATTAAACCGTTCAGTTTTTTTTTTAATTAAGGCGGAGTAATTGAGAATATATGGAAGGGGACATGTCCATAGCTTTTATATGGAGGTTTTTATCAAGTCTTGGTTAATTGTCTATAATCTTCGTTACGCTATATGATGTTACATATAGTTCATTTGATAGCATATATAAAATGTTCAAGTTAGCTTCCAGATTCTCCAAGGTGGCCGGTGCGGCCTCTATCGGTCTAACTTGGTCAGTTATCACGGGAAACTAGTCTTGGCCGGTAAACAGGGAATGTAAAAAGCACTTAATATAACCCCTGTCTCTTAGCTAAAAGTCTTGTGAATTATCATTTACCTTCATCTTCGTTCGGTTGTTTCTGCTTAAAAGTGAATGGACCGGAAACAACATGGTGAAGCCGCGACTCGTCCACTGAATCATAGACTGAACGACGACGTCTACGCGAAACATCAGTGGATGGAACACCTACGCATGAGGCAGCATCATCTGGACATTCACAAGCAGTATTGGCTCCATCTGCCAAGCAAACTCTGAGATCGCAGTGGATGTAAACAGTGGCTCCTTCAGCGGCTCCAAAATACCGATAAGTTTTGAGTGAGAATGTTTCCGTGATGCTGTCGTCGGTACAATTGTATAATAATGTGTCGCTGAGATCTTCACTGACACCATCGCTGCCACAACTAGGCAAGAAATGATAATAAATGGTGTAAGAAAGTAGTGTAAACATAATTCCTCTTACTTTCGAGGTAACAAATTTTATCTAAAATGGAGAAGAGCATAGAATTCCATAGCATAGAATTCCATAGCATCAGCTACATATTCTATCCAGAGTTGATACCAGACACACAGCATGCAAGAAAAGTTTCCTATGAAAACTACAACGGTAGGTTTTAATTGAGGTTTTGGGAAGGCTAAGGCTTACCATTTATTGGCAAGAAACTGAAAAAAAAGAACGTGAATGAGATTCATTGTTCAAGGTGAGCCCTACTTCTTTTAGAACTAGCTCATGTTTGATCAATAGTCTGACAGTCTCACAGAAACTTATAAGACTGTCTCAGTCCATCTGGGGTATATACTGACGGCCATTTTCCACCGAGATTAAGAGCTACAGGGAGTAATAACGATACAGTACCAGACAGTTCAAGACAAATAGAGGATATTACAAGGCTGCGCGGGGATACGAATTTTATCTTCGAGTATCTCTCGCGAGTAAGCGAAGCGAACGAGTGAGAGATACTTTCAGCACGAGAAGATAAAATTCGTATCCCCAAGCGGCCGTGTAATATTCTGTTCAGTTTTATAGATAATGAAATTTCCAAATAAAACACAACTTTTTTTTATTCTTTTTCGAAACAGCAAAATAGTGCAATTAAAGTGGTCATCTATCGCAAAATGCCTGTCATAACAATGTTATGAAACTTGGATATAAAGTTACAAAGGAGAAATAAAGACAATAATACTTATATTTTCTGTTCTAACAAGTCAAAATTCTAAAGAAGAAGAGAAAAATTCTACAGCAGTAAAAGTAACCATGTTAGTAACCATGGCGAGACTATTATCCTCACACGTGAAAGATAAAAATAGTATCTTCACTGCGCGCGACGAAGTTATGATTTTTAGCAAAAGGTAAAATCCTGGTATTTCATTGGTATCTAGTATAATAATAGTGTCTAGTCTTCTTCTAAATTATTTGAAAATTAATTATAATTGTTATTGTCATTGTTATTACCATTATTATATTTTATTCGTGTTTGATGGGCAAACTGATATCACAAAAATTCTTACCCGTTGGTTATTAGAGTGAATCTACCATCAGTAGAATCTGGATCATAGCTTTTTGATGAATTACAACTCACGGGGTACAGGTCAAGGTTTGGTGCGCTGCTTTGAGTCGTGACTTCAGCTTTGAAGTAAATGTCTACATTCAGATCAAGAGGGCCGGTGACCGGCACCGTATGTGCGGCGTCTGTAAACGCGTTGAGAGAAAATGTGAATTCTCCGTCCGCTAAAAGTTGACAAAAAAGAACAAAAACAGCGAGTAAGGATGAGTGAAAAAGAAAAAGAGAGAAACAAGATCTGACAAACGCAAGGCTACCTTGTTATCAAATTAAATGAAGCGAAGTCGAGATATTTACTTAATGATAATAGCTCCCAAATTAGAACTTAAGTCCTCCTGTGGCAGTCACAGATTATTGAAAATGACGAAAACAAAAGCATTTTAAAATCCAAATCCCTACAAGGTAGTTGATGACAACAACTGTTTTTGAACCAGCAGGGACTAGTAGTCAGTTAGCGTAAAGGATGAAAAGCAAAACTTTCTACATTACAAAACGAAGTATTCCGTCACGTTTTTGTTATGAGATATTAAAATCAAATCAAACATGTCTTGATATGAAGATTATTTGTTCCTTTTTTCTTTTCCATCAACCACTGAAGGAAGGCTAGCCAATACATTTGGTGGCAAACCGGATTTGATAGAGGAATCTCCCTTTTGCAGGAATTCAAACTAAGATTAACTAAATTAAATTAAACATGCTGTTATCTAGATCAGAGCCGTATACCTGTATCGTTATCTACTCGGTTCTTGATCGGCACAAAACTCGCTGTAGCACTGCCTGTGTTATTGTAAGTACACGTGACGTAGTACTTGTGGTCGTAAGCGCGCAACTGGCCTGTACCACCAGGATCAGATTTTTCAGCGTTTATTCGGAGTATGTAAGTAATGTGTGTAGCATTCTGGTTTGACTCTAAAGTACAGTTGGGGAGGGGGAGATTTCCATAAGTAACTGTATCAGCACCAATTGTTGGTTCACACTCTGCATAGCCTGTCTTTGTGGTCCACTCATTTGGGACCCATTCTCCTGCATCATCCACGTTTGAGATCGATATATTCACAGTGTGATCGGCGTTACAAGTCACAGTGGCATGCGGCCCCGAGTGAGAGGCACCTGATTGAGAGTAGAAAACAATTTTTAACTCCAGCTCTTTCATTTATGATAGGTAATTTAATAACACATCCTATTTAGTTATAGTTGTAAGAAAAGAGAGACTTTGTAATGATAAAATGTTAACGAACCCAAATCAAATCGGTGAAGAAATCGCAGATTTCAATTCTGTTATTTCGTTATTTCTATTCGTAAAGCTTTCATATAATCGTCAAATCATGAAACCCACGAAGAATGATATATGATAATCACAATTTTGGAATCAAGACTAATACAGACGAAATGACTACGTTACCTTTTGTTGGTTGCAAAACAAGTATAAATACCGCCAAAATAATTGCCCTCTTCATTTTGATAATTAGTTTCTCTTGGATCTGCGGCAAGAAATAAAAAAATAAATAGATAAACAAACAAATAAATAGACGAAAAGAAATGTACAAAGTTGTTGAAACCCCAGCGAAAGTAGAAATAATTTATTGAAAAAGAATTAGTGATGGTACAAGAGGTGATCATGAGAATGAGAAAAAAAGAGGTAATAACAGCAACGAGAAAAAGAGCAACAGAGAAGAAATACCTCATTAGAAAAAAAAAAACAAAACAAATCAACAAAAGACACTCATTAACAAAAATAAACCACAAAAAAACCAAGTAGTTGATGAAGATAAATACCAGCAATAACAGTTTAAAGAAAAACATGGGTTGTAAGAACAACGAAAAAAAACCAACATGACTTTTTTCGCTCAAAGTTTAACATGGTTTCTTTTTATAATATTCTTGCTTTCTTCGGCGGACTATTCCCGTTTTCGAAATAATCACAAAATTCCTTGATGATTAATGATTGATAACTATGCCAAGAATGAAACGATTCCACAATAGCTGTCTATGTGATCATTTGACGAGAACGAAGCCGCCAATATCACGTCGTGATTTCTAGGACTGTTTTGTTGTTTGTTTGTTTGAAGTAGCTTACAAATTACACTTTGCCACAGGCAAAATCCTAGCATTCTATTATAGGTATGTCACAAGAACACCTTAGGCTCGGACTTCAACAGTAAAACTCAGATGGTTTTAAACTTAGTGCATTTTGAGGTTCCTTAGAAGAATGGCACAGATTTTTAGCTTTTACATGTTAATTGTCATTCTTAATGAAAAGCTACAGGAAGTTCAGTATTTATGATCGAACTTTTAACAAGGCGTGGAAGGCTCTTGCAGAATATTGCATTCACAGTAGTATTGCTAGGATGGAAAAACAATTTTCAACCCAAACTGGTAATGATACAAGCAATAAGGTAGCAAAACATGATTCTAAAAGGCAACGGAGGAAAAAAAAAAGCTGCTTCACATGCTAATTAAGGTGTGGCCTAGAAATTTGTACCGAAGTATTCAGGCAGAAACATGATTGGGAACACTAAGTGGTTTGCTCGTTGAAGTTCATTTCAGATCTATTCACAGACGAAGAATGAAGTTGCCAGCCTCAACTAAACTTAATGAGGTAGGTTGTATATCGCTTTGATGAAAGTGAAAATGCAGAATCGAGCTTGAAATGCGTTAGAGCAAAATAGCTTGGTCGCGCCGTTAGAAATGCGCCTCGTCAAATGTCAAGACAAACTTAAAAAGCCCAAAAATTTGAATAATTAAGGATTCTATTTCTTTTGCTCAAGATGCAATTTGCTGAGCTCAATATTTTCTGAGAAAGTAACAAACGAACCGCAACCCTGAGGACGCACTGTTCTGGGTAGGGTTCGTAATTTCTTGATTGATGGTCACTTCGACGTTGGCAAAATTTCCTTTTGTCGAAGATAGGAATTCACCAACTCGTGGGAAAGCCTCGCATTACTGTAGGAAAACATCGCTTGGATGTAACTCTTCATCTAGAGCACATAAAAAAATAATAAAAACTGGCTTTGTAACTTACCAAAACTTAGGTTTACTCCACAATCGGTCCGTAGTAAGATTTGCGCGTGAAAAATGTGATCGCACGATCAGAGGAATGACTTTACACTCACTGGAAATAGAAAAAATAAGGCAATGAAAATTGTGAATAAAACTCCTGGGAAATAATTGTTTTCACAGTCGTGTTACCTCTCAGAACCTAGTGGCTAAATGAAAAAATGCCTCCCTTGTCTTTTCATATAAGTTCGTGACCAACAAAACCGCAATGCGGAATACGTAACAAGAAAGGAACAAAGGAAAAAAAGCAAAACAAAAGAATACGATAGTTCACAGTTTAAAAGCTCAACTGAAGCATAAACAAGCGTGAAGTCTATCTTATTTATCGCGTGGGCCAATGATTCATGATTGTGTTGAATCTTTCATGCAAGTCTTCTAGAACGCCAAAAAGTTCCATCACATCTTCTATGAATGCACGTTGAATTTAGATCCCAAAGCTTAATTGCTAACTTTTCTATCTTCATAACATTTGTCTAAAATTTGTCTAAACTTGAAAACAGCAGACGATGATTTCAGCTACAATGCTTTATCAGTCCCAGAGCAAACTTTCCCACTTGTTAACTTAGTTAGTTAAGTAACCTTAACTGTTGCTATGCGATAAATATTGACTCTGTTGCTAATTCTGGAAGAGACTTACCGAGTGAATAACTGAGTTATTTCAAAGGCATTTCCTTCGTGAAAATACGAAAAATGTGTAGAAGGATTCGAGAATTGTGTTACTCATGGCCTGAACCAAAATTTAGATAGAATATGTTAAATTTCGCACCAAATTTGTGAACAGCTTTTAGAAAATTAACCTTCATACAATAATGAAAACATTTGTTTAAGAGTTCAACCTAACTACAATAAAGTTTGAAACTAGTGTTTAAGTAATAAACTGGTCCTAATATGAAGGAAATTTGACAGGACACTTATTAAAGAGAGAAAGCGGAAAAATGATAATTATAAAATGATTGTTCATTATAACAGTTACAGACAAGAACTACCCCGTGGCACTCCAAGAATCTCTGTACAAGAAATCTAAGGTGATACAATCACTTTCTCTTCTTTGCAATTGATACGGTGTACTTGTGTCAAACCGAAAAACCATACTAGTTGTATCTATTGACGATAATAACGGAAGGAGTGACCGAGTAGTCATAAGATCATTTCATCTTAATTAAGCTTTGTCGCGAAAGGTTAATTCTATATACTATCTTTGAAAGAGGTTATATTTATGTCCAACTAACCTTTCCTACAGTTGAGGGAAACTATGGTGCTCCGTTGACGGGTGGTATTACATGTTATGTTTCTGTAGTTGACGTTTCGAGCGTTAGCCCTTTGTCTCAGTTGACTAAGGCGAACGCTCTATAAATGTTGGAATTAGGTATTATTTACATTCAACTCAGTTGATAAAACCAAATTATCATGGCATTCCCCACAGATTCGACTGCTTAGTGGATAAATTCTTCTTATTTCAGTTTTACAAAGGAGAAAGCTGTCGTTATTACAGTTCCAATATCGCATTGCATAATATTATGAGACCTATGGCCATTCTTTTAGCACGGAGAATCGCATAATGCTATAACGTCTATGCTCCAAGCTCTTTTGTCCTTTTGAGAATGACACGCAGACATTTAGATCTGATTATTTAAACAGAGTTTATCCGTTGTTTAACAAAATTGCGTCCTAAATAATCCTCGATTTAGCTGAACCTTTTTCTGAACATTTATGTTTGAGAGCAGTGTTAAGGGGGTCGAAAACTAACAGTGGAAGGACATACATTTAATTAGATCAACGATCTCCTAGAGAAAGCCTGAAACCCACTGATTGCGTAAATCAGAACTCGTGTAGTTAACCGCGTAGGTTATCTCCAGCGTCAAACTGACAAATATTTATATAGGCACACTTCTACAGATTTGACTGCTCAGGGAAAAAAGTTTCTGACGATACAATCAGATTGGCATTTGATTTTTTATACAAAAGAAAGCTTTCGTGACTACAGTGATAATGTCACCGTGCGTAAAAAATTACGAAAATTGGACATTGCTATGTTAGGCAGACTTCATACTGCTAAATCGTCCAATAAGTTCTAGATTAATTTTCGAAAGGTACTTTGCTTGTGAAGAGTCAAAAACAGTACCAAGGTGACATCATGCGCTAAGTCAGTCGTTGTTTTGAAATCGGTTTTGACCGTCAGTATACAAAAGGGAAACTGTTCAGCGACGAGTTTTATCGTGTTATGAGTTCACAAGGAAGGAAGACCTTCCGACTTGAACAGCTGAGTTGTTGCAATTATGTTAGGTTGTTCAGTATTCAAAAGCGACCTGTTCTTTTACTAATGCTGCCTAGAAAATCTGAACACCAAAAACTTGGTTTTTAATAATAACAATAATAATTTATTGACTTCTAAGGCGCAAATTCTATGTATATTTATTCAAAAGCACCACAACCTTAACGACACCCTAGAAGCTGAAGCCGTTTTCGTGAGCTGTTTCCCTCTCTCTTTTTTTGTCTTCTATTATACAAGTAAAGTAATCTGTCCAAACTGGAGCAAAAATTCTAGCTTTCTCGAGAAATTTCAATTATGTCAATAACGATTAGGAAAATAACGGTTTCATACTGCGGGTAACCTCATAAAACCCTGGTGCATTTTTGTGTGTGTGTTTGTTTGTTTGTTTGTTTTTTTTTTCATTTTCCGTTTTTTTTTTTCCTGAATGAGACTAAATTTTGAGTGAAAGACACTTGTCCTTATTTAGAAAACATGTGAGAGCGAGAAACATAGAACTGAGCGAAGTCATTTTTATAGACCAGCCAGAAATTTAGACAGCTTCTTGGGTGTCGTTAAAATGTCAACAACAAACAAAGTCAAGCGTGCGTGAAGTCATTTGTGGTTGATTCTACTCTTCTAGAAGGTTGATGGTGCATTAACGGCAAAGGAATGTGGAACATTCAAGGTGGTCCGACCTTTCTTATTTATCAAAATACTGCCCGAAGGCTTACTTACTCAATATAGGCCGAGAGTGTTTGAAGAAATGACAGGATTGCATGCTATTTAAAACAAACGTTTCCCAAGCAGAATATCTTAATAGGTTTGATCGGAGCATCGTGAAACTCAGCGGAAATCTTTTTGAGGAGAGAGCATTTTGTAGATTATGTAGATCCGAAGATATAATATTTTCGGTTCTTCCCGTGACACTACAAAAGAAGATATGAAATCAGTTTCGAAATAATCCACGACGGCACCACTGACGCATAATTGAAATAAAAAACTTTTCCTTGCAATCTCAGCAGATGTGATTTGTACATCATGGAGGCTTTGAGGATAGTATTTTTTTCTGTAAAAAGAGAGTATTTTACCGTTTGCTCAGCGACTGATGCCGAAAAGGGTCCCTAAATCAAGCTGCGAAATGCGATACCATGAATTATTCCGTGACAGAATGATGGAACGGAGGAATGACGGATTGGCGGATTATCCTAAAACTCCAAACGCCTTTTGGCATGATACAAAAGTCTCAAAAAATGGAATTTAAAAAAAAAAGAAACTATTTATGATTAACAAACGAAATTAAAATAAGCTTAGGTAATCATTGTTGGAGCCCAAATTAAAGCCAGGGGGAACCACGAGGCTCTCGAGCTAGACCCTTAAAATTATTGTTATATTATCATTGCTATCGGCCAATATTATGACTTGTTACCATTTAATTATTAGTTGAATGTCAATTAGACAATATATTCTTGAATGCCCATTTTCTTATCATATTACCATTGCTATCGGCTAATATTACGATTTGGTACCATTTAATTATTGGTCAGAATGTCAGTTAGACAATATATTCTTGAATAGTCATTTTCTTGTAGCACAGGGTACTCATAAATATGTAGAATGCGGCAGGTTTTCCGTTTTGCATGCAAGACAAATATTCTGCAAAACTACCAGTCTAGTGTCATTATATGTATAATCTCTAATTGTTTTCAATGCTACAAAAATTGCTTGACTGTCTATTTTTAGGCGTTGTTGTCGACCTTGGCTTTCAGATTTGTCGTGGCTTACCGCCTCACTAAATTTACATCTTTCTATGTTTTAAATTGGTAGATCGTTGTCAGGGTTTTCACGAGTTTTGATATATAGCTCTGTTATCCTCCTCCAGGTTAGGACGTCAGCACGAAAATAAAAGCATGAATATCGAACGGTTGATTAGGCGTAACATTGGACACAAAACCTCACAGAATTATAACTTGCACTGATTTAAACATTCCACTAATTTCGTATGCATAAGCAAACGAGAGTTCTACAGGTAAGCAAACTCGAGGAAAAATCATGACCTCGAACATTCAGCTAAAAAGAAATATATAGTGCAGGGAATAAATCTTGTGAACTTAGTGGTCACGTGCGTTTAGAAGCAACAGTATTAGATAAGCTTGCCGTGATTTCAGTTAGAGTAATTTTGTTTTTTCGATAAAACGCTCCATCAGCTCCTTTGCGATACTGTGCACACTAACAATGTCAATCAGATGACTGGAAATTATATATTGTCGCTTTTCATTACCTAGAAAATATTTTTGGATGAGTTTGATATTCAAATAGACAAATTAAATGCATTCTATACGTTCCCACTAACCTGTAGTAAATATTCTCCCAGAACTCATAAACTTAAAATATGAAAAGGCCCATGATGCCACAAAGTAAGAAAAACAAAACAAATTAAAAAAGAAAAAAAAAAACACACACACACAAAGTCTGCCTTCACGATCAATTATCATGCTGGACAGGATGGGTTGGAGCAGGTAGTTTTAAAATAATTTGCTTCTCCACTTTATTTCAAGAAAATGCTATTTCAAACTGGTGATTTAATAAAGAGGTTTGTATATTCTACATTCTTTCAGATGAAATCCAACTGTTTTTTTACCACCCGCATAGTTCGTGATGTTTGCCTTCAATTAGTATTTGAATACCCCTGACGGGCACTTCACCGCGAAGTGGTGCAAGAACCTTTTGGACTTTTAAGGGTCTTGTGAGTGACAAAAGCAATCACTGGTAATTTATTAGCTCTTAATTTTAGTTTTCCCTATTTTTTATAAGTTAAAGAATATGGAAATTTCGATACATGAACTATAGTTGACTCTTGGTGAAATACCCTGAAAGACAAGTTGACAACGTCGAAATGGTTTATGGAGCTTTCAGCACAAGTTTAAGTGTTATTCGGGATCGTTAGTTAATACTACCTAAAATCAAAACAGTTATAATTTGTCAGAAGCCTTTGATAGCCTAGTCAAGAAGATCTTTTTCGAAAATTAGGAACGCAGAACACGCGGAAAAAATGTGAGACCCATGGAGAAACAACATTCCTTTATGAGATCAACTTTGATAATACCTTGCTTAAAAATTGGCGCGAACATAAGCGTGTGTACATGGGAATATGAAGCAATGATGAAGTTTAAAGAGCACGAGAGAAGCGTAATATTTGCTCGAGGCGCAGCTGAGGAAAACTCTAGCTGCTTGAGGGTTCTTAAAACTTTCCAAGTGCTTCATGTCTCCATAAATGCACAACTGACATACCAATTGTTTTATACCTTGATCGACACAGTTGTTTGGATGTTCTTTCTCCCAATTTTAAAACGTTTGAGAACAACAGTGCGCAATTTTAGCCAACTCTGAAATAAAAACAAAATTAGATAAAAATAACAGAGCACATTTAGCAACTGGATTTAAATTTTTTATTTCCACCGCAATCCTTTTATTTAATAGTTTCATTGTACAATGAATGTGAGACCTCGTGTCAGTTTAAAGGAGAAGTTTCCCAAGAAATCACAAATTTTTGACTCTTTGGCCGCTTTCGGCGTGCTTTAATCATTCGACAACGTACGCCGCCAGTTTGAATCTCGCTTAGCTACCAGGCCAGTTACTATGTCTTAGCAATAGATGTTTGAACAACGACAAGAAGCGACTCAAAATGGCAATCTTGACTCAAGCAAAGTATCTGAGCAGCAGATATTTGTGAACTTCGTGTTGTGGTTTTGGCTGTGCGGCCAGAAGTAAACTGACGGCATCTACGATCAAACTCTACTGGAACAAACGTTTTGGTTAATCCTTGACAACTTGAAAGATGCGCTACAAAGTAGATATTTACAGGAACCTTTCTAATGCCGAAGAAAAGAATTGTTTTTCCTTTAATTAAAAACAAGCCCTACGCAATCTGGACCAATAACAGCTGATCTAAATCTTGGGTTACAGCTCTAGCAGAAATTTAACCCTGTAGTTTAGAGAGCCTAAAAACTCCGTTAGCTGCGAATATCAACAAATTTATTTTTGTACTTAACGATTACGAGTAAATTTACTACAATTTTATATTATGTAGAGAGCACAGGCTGCCCTCAATAGCCATAAAGGGCTAGAAAGATGGGGGGCAGCCTCACCTAGGTGATTAATTTATGGATATTGAGGTCAGGTACCACTCACGCACACACACCTACACGAAAAGAAAAAGAGCAGAAATATAGATTAATAGATAAATAAACAAAAAAGCAAGAAAAAGAAAAGCAAAAAGAAAACTTAGGATGCCAGTATTACACAACGGAAAGCCTGAAATAATGTAGAGTTAAAAAATAAACAACAACAAAAAAATTCTGCAAATAGCAATTAATATTTCAATAAGTTTGGACTAATGCTTTTCCTTAAAAGGTTTTAAAGGGAGAAGCTTGATCTCATCATATTTATTTCAAACTTAAGCACCCTGGACCTTACTTTGAAAATTCCATAATTTGCTCTGACTTTTGGGTTAGTATAAGAGCGTATAAGTCATCTTGCAGGAGAACTTAGTGTTATGGCCATGCATGTTTCTAACAGATGGCATCTAGAGGACCACATTCTTGCCCTGGCTGAAATACATGCCTAAAAGCTATTCTACTTAATGGTTAAGATAATTCTCAAACAGGATGGTGTCCGGTGTTGAAAGCCTGATTTGAAGCGGTGCATGATTATAAGTGCTGGCCTTACCACTTTGGAAGAGGTTTTAACAACGATGCACTATTCAGTGATGGAGATCACCCGTCTTGCTCCGAAGAAATGGTTAAAAAAAAAAACAAACAAACAAACGAATAAAAACCAAAGGGAAGGCGGTTGCATAACGGTTTGGACGATATGTAAAAGGGTACAGGCTCAAGAGTGTGTTCTTGGACAAGACACTTTGCTCTTACCCAGAGCCTCTCTTCAATCTCTGCCCAAAGTGTGAATTGTTTACGGCGAACCAATCACGGTAGACTGACAAAATGCTGGGGAAGGGGGTACCCTACGATGGACTAGCATCAAGTTAAGGGGGAGGGAGAGGGGTAGAGCAAAACTCCTAATCATGGTAGGAAGACCAGCCCAAGGCTGTCATGGTGGTTACCGGTCGTTTCGTATCTACGTTGTTTCGAACCAAATCGTTTCGTACGTATACCCAGTCAGTTGAGTCGTTTCGTACCCAAACTAATTAAAAATATATGTTTTCCATGTTCACATTTGGAGGAACAATATCACAGTTTCACAAGCTGTCATTGTTTAAAAAAGTCATATGTATGAACAAAAGACTTTTCTATTAAAAATATCACACTAATCTTGTGCTAAGCAATATCTAAGTTGTTTTTGTTCAGAAGGTCACAAGTGTCACAAGTTTTTTTTTTTTGTAGGTTACTCGTTTGACTCTACAAACTTGTCCAACGCAACGATTGACATCTGTTCAAACGCTGGTGCGTGAGGAATTTCTAATATATGTATGAATCGATCAGCGGTTTGGGTACGAACCAACCCAAACTTGGTACGAGCCAACTTAAATTTGGGTACGAAATGACCGGATACCTTCAGGGTCCCTTGGCTAGAGTACAGACGGTAATTATCAAGGATTCAAAGATTAGTGGGGTGAAACAAGATACCTTGTTAAGAGAGGATACAAAATAAACTATTTATCCTTCTTAAATATTGTATTTTTATTACTGGACTGAACAATATAAAATACAAATAATTGCAAGCTGTGACAAAGTTAATACACAACAGGAATGAAAATACTCTGATTTTGTAATTGTTTTCAACACAGCTGGCTTTTCACGATCAACTTTCATTAACTACTTGGTTCACAACCTCTGAAACTGTAAGCCTTGGTTTAGTATCACTTCTTCACTTCCATCGGCGTGTTCCGAAGATAAATAACTGGCAGTATGAATTTCTGACTTCTCTAAAAACATCTACTTTAATCCTCAATTAAAATTAAAAGTCCTTTTGTTGTTTCCACTCTGAAATCACAAGACTGATTTCTTTTTTCCAGCCTCAAGACATTGAGAACTAAAATGAATTAATCCGGGTAACAACAAACGACTGAATACATTCAAGGGTTAGCTGAGGTTTCTCTAACACAGCGGTCAGTCAGGTATGCCCATGCGCGATGGGACTAATCATGGCTAGCCGCGCGCCAATTTTCTGCGCAAAATTGAAATGTTCATAGATTTCTGTTAAAGGAAATAAAAGTAGGAAAAAGGGAAACTCCAGGCTTTTCGAACACATAGCTTGGTATCTTGTTGATCTACCGTCCTCAGTGTTTTGAGTTTACCGAAGAGGTTATACGGTTTTCAAACTCCGTGACTTACTAGCTTGTGTGGCTGTTTGTAACTCGTGAGAAACACTGACGTTTGACCACTGTGTTGATTGTACTTAAAGCCCTTAGCATTAATCCATGATTATAGGTTAAAAGGGGGTTTTGATTTCTCCTATATAAAAGTATGTAATAGGGATGAAGTCTTTGGGGGCTTCATCACAGTGAACGGAAAATTATAGAAAGCAAATTATGAATCACTCAGCTCTTAATCGCGTTTCAGACAGTTCACCTCCTGTGTTTCAAAATGATTTTAAAAAAATGGATTAGCGAAATAGGAGATCTCCCGTGTTTTTATATCCACATGACTAATAATTTCAAAATAGTACTTCCTCAACTTTACATTGACTTTACACTCAGCGTTTTGACGTCTGTATCGTCGAAGGCTGCATTATCCTGAGCTAGGTCAGCGGTGACATTTTTCACGGCAGGCCCACGAGAATTTTTAGAGAGCCTCATCATAACCACCAGGCCTATTATTATTGCCATGGCAACCATGGCACCCGCACAGAAGATGACCACCCAAGTCGTGGGAAAATTTTCGCTGTCTTCTTGGATCGTGTTTGAATCTGAAAAAATGAATGATAAGTGTGGTTGGTTAGTTTAGTTCAGAGACATCGAACATCTAACTCAGCCTCGTCTTCAGATGTCCTGTCTTTGATTAGCCACTGTGCACGTGGTGACATGGGAAAGAGCTTCAAATCTACTGTACATGTCAAGATCAGAATCAAAAAGAGGCAAACGGAGTAGAATCACATGAAATAGCAAATTTACCGAAGGATTGCAGAATTTTAGACAATTTGAAACGTGTTAAAGTTGTCTACGTCGATTCTCCAACCGTTTGTGAATCACTTAGAAGAGTTTCTGCCGAGGTGTAACAGCAGCAGTGGAGGTGGCGAGAAAGACTGAAAACTGGCCATAGAAAAGAAACAGGAATTCCGAGAGGTTTTAAAGAACATAAGCATATCATGATGGCTAGAAAATGATTTTATCAGTGATCATAATGTTTTTCTTTTCTTTTTTTTAGAAATTTGAACATATGTAAAAGAATAGAAAACATGTTCATCATGATTTTTGATCACTTTTATCATTCAACGTGGATTGTTTTTCGGTTAGTCCAAACAGGAAAATATACTCTTATGCCAACCGATTGCCAAATTTTAGCTCTATCACCGAATAAAGAAACATCCTTCCTTCGTTAATCATCGATCGAACCAAAGGCTTACAAACCTTCTTCACTGTCATTTTCATTGGCTGTAGGCCCGGTGGTTTTGCCTTCTTCAACGATGGTAAATGGTCCAAGAACTAAATGCACTTCATTTGGATCTTGCTCTTCCAAGTTCCGTCTCTTTCGTCTACTTGTGCAGGCATTACATTGCGTAGTACAAGTGGAAGCACTATTGCTTATCAAGCACGCCAATGCATTACAGTGGAAATAAACCCGGTCACCAGCACTTCCACTAGCGAAGCGGAACGCGGACAAAGTAAACGTTTGAGTGTTGGTGGGGGTTGCTGAGCAGTTATAATCCGTCACAAACTGATCACTTTGAACATGGCAACTAATAAAAAAAAAATAGCAAGGGTAGTATATGATCAAATATATCTCAAAGGAGTTACTTTATCAAACTATGAACTGAGCTCAGAAGTTAAAGAAGTATGCATCAGAAATCATTTGATTTTCGTTTAAACCATAAAAAAGTATAATTAACCATGATTCTTACTGCATTTGGGATACAAGTACACGAACTTTTAAAAACTGTCTTGAAATGTGCTAGAAATGCGAGGTAGTCCGCCGCCATATTGAATCTTACCTACGTATAAATAACTAAGGGTCAAATTTTATGAAATAAGTGGAGGGGGAGGTGGGTTGGAGGAACCTCACAGTTTTATTATTATTTATTTATTTTTAAGATTTATTAAAAATGAAAAATCAGCCGCCAATAAACTGCCAATGAGGGGGGTCATAAGAATATTAAAGAGCCTTATTTGGGGATCCGATAAATTATGTTGACACTACCAAATTCCCCAGTTTCGATTTCTATTTGTTTTTTGTTTTTGCTTTGTTAGAAGTTCATGGACAAGAAAATAGTTGAAAGCAGTATGACTTCAGTTTTGCTCAGTTTCGCTCAGATAACGTGCGTTAAGATTGAAAAGCAAAGAAGCTTTGTTCTTCGAGAAAACGGATTATCGGTTTCCTGTCCATTATGTGAACATTCTGTAACTTCTCCGTCAGAGGAATGATTATACCTCGATAAGACGATAGAATTTTCTTTGCTATCCCCTTAGGAGATGTTTGTTAGCTAAAAGGAAGAAGTACTAGTCGTGAAGTTAGAGATTTAAAACAACGAAAACGCTTCGCATCTTCGGAATCTTACCCGCTTTGAATAAATATGTAGCTGTTAGCATCATTGACGTTATTGGTGGGCGTAGCCTTGCACTGGGTAAGATGTAATTCAATATCACTGCTTGTAGTTTGAACCTCAATTTTGAAATATAATTTCTGCCCCAAAGCGATCACGGTATCCCCAACAGGGGTTTGATGGTTTTCGTCCGTGTGGATGTTCATAGTAAACGTCAGGGCTCCAGTACCTTTAAAACAACAAGGTATTCAAATCATAGAAAAACCAGAGTAACATAAGTGTTCTTAATACTTTATCAAAATTATGACAAAAATTCACGAACGCAACTGGTTATCAGCAGCCCGGTTTGAGCACTATCAGGTGAGTTTATGCGTCATGTTTGTGATCGGATAGTGCATTAGGACAGCTTATGCATCACTCATGTGGTGCATAAGCTGTCTGTATAATTGTATTCAATTGGTATCTACATACACAGGCTCTTACATAGACCAATTGGCTCATTGATTTTCTGCAGGAAAAAATCAAAGGAATAGAAGAGAAAAAAAAAATTGAAAAATAGCTTTGACCAATAGGTATTTTGGTTACGGTGAATATATGAAGTTCATATATTTTGAACTGCGGTTATAGATACGAATGATGCACGATCCTCGCAGTAGAGAGCGCTATTTATGCAATAGCGAAAATCAGACCTGAAAAAAATCAGGTCTTTTTTCAGGTCTGATTTTCGCTATTGCATAAATAGCGCTCTCTACTGCGAGGATCGTGCATCATTCGTAATAGGTATTTTGCGCCTCAAAATTTTGTCATAGTTTTGATTAAATTCTGTCCATAACATAATCATACTTAACAGTTAGATTTCAAGAGCCAATGATCTATAATTTTTTTCAATTGGCATGAAACTAGTTCTCATTCAAGCTTAACAACAAGACAGGCTCGTATTTCTTTTTTTTTTTTCTTGCTTTGTTCACTCGCCATCAAGACGGACTAATATGAATCTACTACTAGCTTCCCATCACAAGTAATGCAATCTGATCAGCTACACTACTTGCTATCTAGCTATTCTTTGTTATTGTCCATCAAAAATTTTTGCTCTCGCACGATTGGTCTAAACACATCACGTGACCGAATATGCCCCAGCTAAAATTGGGGAATATCTGAGGATGTACTTTAAATGATATTCCCAAAATTTTAAACCTTACGTCGCGATTGAATCTTTGTTTTAATTTTTAATTCAAGATGAGAAAGTGTTGTGGTTGTTACAGAAGAAGGGACATGTTCATTTGTGCATAAGGTCGAATCAGACATCACAGAGTACCCGGCATCTGATACTTCTTTCGCTTGATATTTGGAAGCCTAGGCTACCGAATCGCCCGAAAAATGAACGATTAGTCGAGAAGTATCGAGTGCTACTTAGATATGTTGTAGCCAATTTTTTAGTTGAATGAATTATTTCTTTCCTGGGTCCGTGAGCGGAATTTCCAGACAAAGAGATAATCAAATCTAGAGTTTTAAATTAAACTATTGCCGTTTTTCTCTATCTGATACTTTTGGATCAAGATTTGGTGTCTATTTCCTATCGTGTTAATATTTTTCATGTTAGTGGAGTCCACCCAAACGGTGGCTACAGGTAGATGTTTGGTCTCAGAATTGTATGACATGCTGCAATGTTTCCAGTGAGATCGCCCCAAATTCATTCAGAGGTTGAATTTAAAGTGAAAGCCTCTATCTTGGCGTGACAGTGTCGATGGACATGTTAGGTCTAATTCGAAAACTGAAGGGAAGTCTTAAGAACAATCATTAAGTGAAAGAAGAAAAAAACAAAACAAACAGACAACCTACTGAAGGAGAACTATAGTGCAGTTAAATCTACTCACCAGAAGCAGTTGTCGGAGTTCGCTCGTATGAGCAAATGATGTTGAATTCGGCTTCGTCTGGTTCTGCTGTGGTATTGAAGACAACGTTGCGGTAAAACGATCTTGCTTCATCGTTTGAGATGGTGAGAGCTGTTTGACATGTCCCAAGGGTAATGTCAAAGTCGAAAGTGGTTGATCCATCAGTGGCTTTACAGTTTCTGTCATTGAGAGCCAGGTCGGTCGCGGCAATAGCAGGATCAGTATTAGTAAATAATGACTTTTGAATCTCCACTAAAATGTTGGACGCCTGGCAGGTGACGGAAACATCCTCTGAAGTAAAATGAATCAACAAAACGATAAGGACGACTGCATCCTCGCTGGTCAGTTAAATAAAGGGAGGGGGGTGCGGAGAGATGGGATGCGGAATGATTTGATATTCTTGATTCGTGATTCCTTTTATTTTCTAGCCCAACGAAGCTTGATTCATTTGCAACTTTTTTCACTATTAATAATTAATTTTGAAGTATATCTCATAATTCATGATCCCAAATTCCAACCTTTTAAATTCATAATTCTATCTAATTTGACCAGCGTGATTCGCCACAGATGACCCACGATTCCACCCACCCACCCACCCCTCACTCGCCATCCTTCCCCGGTGCCGGTTAGCAATAGCTGGTTTCATAGATGTATTTCATATTAAGCGTCAAGATCAATCTGGGATTGCGTTGGCTTTGTTATATTACGCTCTGTGATTACTTTTGGAAACACGCGTCACAGGCATCCCTTCGTTTAATCAGAGGCAAAACACTCTCAGTTGTTATTTCATCACTAGCATCCAGTCCCGCACGTCATTACGTCATGTTTTAATTCTCATTGATCCTTTAGTTCTTCTGATTGATCTTTGTGTTTAATTCAATTTTATTTTAATGTCACTCGATGAAATAGTCAAGCCACAAAACCTAAAGCATCGAAGCCGTAAGTATGGTGTTCACGTGATCTTAACTGAACAGCGTAGCCGGGTGATATAAACCTTGACATGACGTCACTTGCTATATTTTTAAATGAGTAGCGAGAAATATGATGATTCCTGAAACCTCTTTTCCAGTCTTCCTTTCATGACGACCGCCACTTAACAACCGGCTGCACTGGCCACAGTTTCTCCCGTCGTGTTCGACATTGTCACCAGTCTTCTCAGTGTTGTGCTCGTCTTGCGCTCATCTCTACTTACGGAGAGTCTTGAATGGGCTATTTTGTTCCCCAGATGTTTCAAATACAACCTTTTAAATATCATTATCATCAAGATCATATCGCCGTGAAACATACCTGGTACGGCATAAATCTCCACTCTTAGGCATATGTCGTTGGAAACTGGCTTAAACCGCAGATGTGTCGCAGTTACGGCCGTTGTTAGGCTATGGAACGTAGTGACGTTACCACCGGCTGAAGAGGCGTGGAAGGTCTGGAGAGATATTGGAAACGTTAAAATTTCACAGCAATAAAAAAGCAGGATTAAGGGAAATTAAAGCTACTGCTTCCCTTTTCAGTTTTAAGAAAAATTAAAACCATTTGACTGACCGAATACCAATAATCTATTGTAAACATCCGCCCAAAAGAAAGACCACTATTGATCTTGAAGAATTCTAGTTTGTAAACTGCTAAGACAAGGACAACAGGGAAAATAATACAAAAGCCAGCACCAAGGCTTTAAAAATGGCAATAACGAAGTTTTAGAGAGAAAAAGTATATAATTTGTAAATGAAGTTTCCGTTTTCAAATGACGCAAATTTTGGTGATCTCACGTTTTTTTAATTTTGCATTGTACTACTTCTTCCACTTTTTTCCAGCCTGGAGAACTGAGCGTATATTCAAATCCTTTACATAAAAATGATTGAATGAGCTTGTGAGCGAAACAAGTAGATAAAAATTACAGGTCAATTATTTACCTGCCCTGAGTCAACATCAATAAAGTTTAATCCGTTTATTGAAAACTGGAGCGTAAAGTTTGTAGACTCTGTAGCGCCAGGCTTTCCTTGTACTTCGACGCCGCATATTTCGTAGTTTCTTCCTAGGTCTATCGTAAGATATGGATCACTGTCATTGCCAGCTGCTAGTGGACACCAGGCATTTTTTCCGGCAAGGCGACCATCTTTGGCAGGAAAACTCGTGAGTGCCGAGCTTGCATTCATGCTACCATCAGGTATAACTTTCAGTTCATCTCGAACACCAACCGGAGTGTCAGAACACGCACCTGAATGTTTCCAATCAAAAAAATGCGCCTACATTTAAGATGAACAAATGTACTCTAGCACACATGCGCAAATGATTAGCTGAATTTCATCTCCCGGGATTGATAAAGCCATAGCCTATTAGGTTATTATTACTGACCATTAACCCCAGTTACTGGCTTAAAAAGGTTTTATTTTGAATTATGCTATCAGCCAGGTTTATAACATTATTTTATGAGCGTCTTTAAATTGAGAAAAAAAAAGTTGTTTCGCCCCTACCAACTTCTTTGCCAGGGTCCTCTATCCTCCGGTCTTGAGGAAGAACCCTTATAGCGGCTGTTCATGTGCCCATGCAGAAGAAAAACAAAACGCTATAGGGAGGGTGGATGCTCAACTTAATTTTGTCATTTATGCAATTCAGTTGGTATTGATAAAACTTCGGCGCATGAACCTCTCCCTCGATATGTCTTTGTTGCAATCTTCCGAATTCTAGGATCTCGTGGGTGGAAGAGAGATGACCCTGGGAACGATATTACGCCTTCGTGCTTGTTGGATATCTAAACAATGGCCTCCACTGGGCGCGAAAATATGCACGGATATTTTCCAGCGGACATTATCTGTTCCGACGTGCGAACGGTTTTCCGAGAGCAACGTTCGGGGAAAACTGAGATTCGAGGAGCAAAATTATTTGATGGATTATAGGACGTGATTATGACCAACTGATATCTGAAGAACTCTCGGGTTATATCATTATGTCTTCGGTTAGAAATTTCTTACCAGCTGCCGACGAAATGAGTTGAAACACTGCTACAAGGATCTGTATCCATGTGAACTTTGTCATGCTTGTACGAGTCTTTAGGTGGTGATCAGATTTTTGGTTCAGTAAACTTGACACGATCTGAAAGTTGAGAAAATATCGAAATCACTGTTAAAAGATAAAGATCATCAAGCATTGCGAACGTGGGAAAGAAGGCAGCAATCTGTTAATCCTTTAATTTTGAGATTTAGGAAAATAAAACTTCTCTTTTGCCATTTACTGACTGCAGTTTCCTTTTATCTGTTATGCATTCTCAGGCAGACTTTAATTCTAGAACTGTAGAGAATAAACAACTATGGAAAAATCATTTGATGGTGTACCTCGGTAAAGTCTCCAAAGCAGACAATAGGCTAGCCATGAGAAGGTCTATTTCAAGAAATTCAACTACAAGACCGAACTTTCTCGCGATAAAGGATTGACCTGTGATAGTGTATGACGCACAACCCCAGCACAACAAAATTCTGGAAATCCTGATGTTTATCAAGGTCTAAAAATATGAAATTTTTTCCTTTAGCTTGCCAAAGCCAAAGCTATGATGTGCTAACGATGTTACCATGAAAAATAAGGTCCTTGGTAAGTGACAGGAGTCTCGATGAGTAAAGATAATGATACAAGGTTCTGCGAGACTCAAAGTATGCTTGAGCCTTGGAATCATGCAGCGGATAAGTTTCAAAGGTAAACCACACAATTTAATTCAACTGAAAAAGGACAACAACTTTCACAGAGCAAGTCAAGACACATAATTTGATTTCTTTTCAATACCCTATTCCTGATAGCATTCTCATCAAATCATAGTTAGTAGAGGGGACTGGTTAGGAAACGCGGCAAACTTCAAAGGGCCGGCCTATTGTCTGTCCTCTGAGCTTCGCTTGAACGTCACGTGACCAATGACCCTGCACAGAACCAAAACAACATGGAGGACATGAACGACTTATTTTTCTTCGGCGACGATTTTGATGCCATATTGGAAACTTTGGAAAACGATGAAGAATTACAAGAGCACTTTGTCGAAGCAGCTGACTCTGTACGTCTTTCAGAAGCCTTTAAAACGTTATTTTCGCCCAAAACTTTGTAGTTATTGATGCCCTTAGCAATGGCATCGGTCGTAGTACAACAACATATTTTTTTTACTGAAAGTCTTTCGATTTTTAGGTTCAATATGAAGAGGGAATTGTTTGCGAGTTGTGCCAAAAGAAATGCAAGACTAAGGCTGGATTAAAAAGACAAGACAATAAAGCATAAGGAGGAACAAGCGCGGGGAAATCAACCGACTCAAGAAGCCAAATTCACTGCTGAAGACTTCGAAGCGTTATCAATGAAAGCACGAGATAAAAAAATTGAAAGAAAATCTACCCTCAAAGCGTAAAAGAAGAGCTACGAAGATATACGATTGCCTGGGATGAAGAAAATATGAACTTCTCAGAAGTAGAATCCATGTATATGCGTTTGGTTAAAACTGGAAATGCAGAACAATTCTACTCGAAGTACTATTCAAGAATAGGCCTCAATTCAACAAAGATTTTTGTGGGGTTGTCAAGTAATGCGGCAACATTGCTTAGTACCAAAGTAGCTGATTGTTTGACAGCTCACAGCAAACAGAAAGATGAATCACCAAATCCCAATATCCCTACTAAACTGTGTAATAGAGAAATGGCAGGGTTACAATATATTGGAGGATATGTACTGCACAAACTTTATAGCAAGGTGAACGATGTATATAATCCCACAGCACATACTGAACAAACAGCTTCAATACTGAAAGCTGGCAAAGCAGAAGATTTGCATGTTGCAGGGAGTCAAAAACTAATTTCATCTTTAAACCGAGGTGGACTTTGGGTTATTTCTAAACAAGCTCAAACAATTTTTAAGAGAATAAAACATAATTTTAGGATTCTGACCTCAGGAAGTCTCCAGCTGAAGATTGACAATGTTAAGATAGAATCCAAATCAGCTTGTGATGTTCAATTGGTCTAAGCATATAACACCATGTTGTTGGACTCAGACACAGTGGTAGATAACAGCATTGCAAAAGATGTTTTGGACAGCATTATTCATTTATATGTTACTGTACGGTGTTTTTCACTGGCCAAAGATGTTATACAGAAACACAAAATTCAATGTAAACAAATGAAGACAAAAACACTACGAAAGGAAATTTGTAGAGCCAGCAAAGAACAAGAAAGGCAGATATAGTTAGAAGTAAGAACCTGCCACAATTTGTCAATAAGTAATTTATTACAAAAGATTAATTTGGTAGCTACAACCTGCAACATATTAAATATTACTCATTAATGATTATTTTATAGACAAAATGAGTATAAAGGCTATATGGTTAAAGTATCTAACATAGAGTAACTTATTTATTTTTAGCTAGTCTTCTCGCCAATTCTTGTATTTTGCGTTTCGCGGCGCCGGTAGCTTCCAGATTCCAATTCCTTTACTTCTCCTACACGTTCCACAGCCAAATACTGAAAAATTTTCACCTGGCATTATGTCCACTGACTTGATTAATGTTCTTAGCTATACTTTGAAGGTAAGATGTCGCTCGATCACGGAGAAAATCCAAAAACTTAAACGCTACGTGACTGTCGAAACAAGCCCGCGGCGCCATTTTGGATTTATGTGTGCAGGGTCATTGTCACGTGACCTCGATAAAATCGAACAATAACCTAGCCGACTGAAGTTTGCCGCGTTTCCTAACCAGTCTCCTCTACTAACTATGATCAAATCAATTCTCAATGAATCACAATAAATTACAGCCGGGCGTAGTGTTATTATTAGCACGTTAAAACTCAAAAGATAAGAGGCGGCGCTAAAAAGTACTTACGTTCGAGAAAGCTTTTACTTCAACCAAGTAGTGTTGCTAAAACCAGTTTATTGCGAGCTCGAAGAAAATTAAATTGAAACTAAAACAGCAGTGTGTGTCTGGAGAGTTCTGTATTCTTTTTTAATTGAATGCAGTAGCATTCCAGAGACTTGGTAAAAATTTCTCATATCTTGTAGCCAAGCACAGGCTGTTAGTGACACGTTCATTGACAGGCTCGTCAATTGTTGTATTGCAACAATTTATTTTTTCAAGCAAGGTTAATTTCGTCTCTAGAGAAATAGTTTTTACCCTAATAATATACGTTGCGGAGAGCGGAACAATTTGTGGACCTATCAGAACAGACGCCCAGACACCCGAGCTTAAAACAGTCACCGTTGGTTTAGTGATCCAGAAGTCTTACGATTTGTTTTTTTGATGATTTTGAATTACAGGTTGAGGTACAATTTAGGGCCTGTTTGATTCAGAGACTGCTGTTTTCATTACAAAGAATAACCACTGTTTAAAACGACCCTCAAACTCCAGAGGAAGTCTCGTTAAATTGCTGCTTGCACAACGCCATGTCATTTTCCAGCAAACAGATGGTGGGAATTGACAGTATAAATGCGTCTTTTTAAAACTAAACCGCCTCCCGGTTAGCTCAATTGGTTAGAGCGCTGGACTGTTGTGCGGGAGGTCGAGGGTTCGAGCCCCGGCCGGACCAACACTCAGGGTCTTAAAATAATTGAGAAGAATATGCTACCTTTCTATAACATCAAGTAATGGTTAGATATTCTAGTCTTCTCGGATAGGGACGAATAAATGGAGGTCCCGTCTCCTGCAGGGTTAGGGGCAGGAGACGTTAATTTCCCACGCACGAGATTACTGTGTGATGGATGTCCTCCCCTGGGGTGGGACGGGTGAGTAACAGGACCCCCGTTGATACCAGTGTTTACTACACTGAAGGGGCTATCCTGTATAAATATAGATGTCTGTCTGTCTGTCTGTTAGAGAACTTTATCTTGAAATACCACCAGATTCTCTTAGAAGAGTAAATAAGAAATTTCGGTACAATTACAGAAGAAAGAGAGCCTCGCAGAGTTTAAAGCAATTCGATTTTATATTCAGATGTACAACTTGCTAAATTTTATGATCCTCATTTCATGTTTTACGTTCACTGCACCTCAAACGATAATAAAACCTAAAACAGTTCCCCATCTATTCATTACCGCAGTTATTGTAGTAATTTCCTGATCGAGTGTTGTTGCTCGCGCTAGCATTTGTTTAGCCCTTTTAACTTCCAGAAGTGACTAACATGTTCTCCTCATAATATCCATACATGATCCAGCAAACAGGTAACAGGAATACTCAAACTTATCAGGTAGAAGTTCCTATCTTGATCTAACACCAAATTAATTCTCATAACTGGTCTACCAAGAAATGTGTTTATATCGGCTAGAGAGGAGAATTCACAATCAGACTCGGGTTTCTAGATACGTATAATTGAGCTTTAGGAGCTCAGCCGCAGCGCTTTGGCTCTTCGCAGCTGATAACGGCACAGTCAGTCAGTAGATCACTATAGGTAAGTCTGGAGCAATATTTTACGCTGGGAACTAAGAAGGAAGAAACGAAAACGAACCAAGTTTCAGTCGAACCCTTTCCGAGTTCTAAACGTCCTCACTTTCGCAATGAGGTCTGGTGTCAAAACCTTGCTTGTGAGAATGGGTTTTTTTCTTTTTTTGCATCAAAATTGATAAAATCGTTTCAACTTACCCCCGGACAAACGATCTCGAAATTACCCTTATAAAAATATCATAAACTATCATAAATGCAGGCATCTGATTGGCTATCCAACTTATCCAGCCTTAGGTTGTAGAGCAATTGAAAACAAAATGAAAAAAAGACCATGGGCCTATCTTGTCAGTAATTAAGAGGCTGTCTCTCTTATTTCCACCCGATCAATTTCGCGTCAAAAATAATTTTGCCTGAAACTCTGTCAACAGAAAGACTTTACTTAGGAAAGCACTAAATTAGATTTGGTTTGTTTCGAAATAATTTTCTGACTGCGTTAGGGGCCATAATTGTTTCCCCAGTCTGTTGGGACCGTCGCAACGTCTCGAAAATTGAAAAATAGGCATATTTTGTAACATTGTAATATATTTCATTCGCATAGTTAAGCCACCGAATTTGTATCAGATTGCTTAAAAACCTTTCTAGTTTGCCAAGAAAGTTAGAATTTGCCCTCTCAATATATCTGAAAAGGCGAATTTTAGCATATTCTGACCCCTATAATTCTCCATCGGCCGATGGCCGAAAATAACCTTGATTTAGACGTTATGTTTTGGGATTTGGGACCTGGTTGACAACTCTATCCTACACAGCCGTTAAGTTTAGACCTTTATAGGAAATAAAATGGAAGAACCCCTGTACCTTTTCGATTTTTCAAAAGTTATGACCGTTTGAATCAGCACATATACGAGCATTCGCGATTTTTTCACCTACCCTAAAATCGAACTACTGGAGCAGATTTCGTGATAAATACAGCTTACCTTCGGCACACGTTGGCTTTATGTGAGATTTCAGATATTCCTCGCTCCCCAAACTGGTGAACGTAATGATAACTCCAGCAAATAACTCCAAACTTCAGCGGTCGGCGTATATCGACACTCTTCTTTAACTGGTTATTGCGAACTAAACTCGAAAACTAAAGCCATGTTTCGCGCTTAATTTCCTGTTAAAATTTTGGATCGCTGCTGCATTCTCTTCACGAATCAGTCATAGAACTCCACAAGTCTATATGTCGAAGTTTGGGGGCTAAAATTTGGAATTTAAGGCTGAACGATTGCACTATCGAGCACAGCTGTGGTTCTGTTTTCACAGAGGTCCGCATTGACCATTGCGGGTGAACCCGCTGACCCTTTATTTTTCTGGAAGGCCTTCAACTGTGGTATGGCATGCAAGTGCTTTTTCAAACCAGAAAGGCTTCAATCTGTAGCGAGTCTTCGGCGAAGTTGATAAAGCTCTCAGAATGTTGAGGTGACATCAATGATCATCTACAAGCACATCACTTAGGTCAGCTTAGAGGAAAGGTACAAGAATATGAGCTTATCGTTAACAGGTCAGGGTTGCCACACGACCTTTCCCCCGATCAACTTGAAGAACTTTGGATCTGCGAAAAGCATAGAGGAAACATGGGTAAAAACTGGCGACCACGTCGCACTTGCCAGTACCCGCTGCACAACGGCTGGAAAAAGCAGCTAAATACAAGAAATGCAGTTCATCTCGATATGTCAAGGGAAATTAATGCTATCTTTTCAGAACTCGTTCCAACAGGTTCCCGTAAGTTTGATTATATAAATTATAGCTTACCAATGAGGTATTGTCCTGAAATGTAGACCATCGTTTAAATTAAGATAATATCTACACATATATTGAGGTGCGGTAAATGCCAGAACTCAGTATTTTGGATTTGATTAACATCTGGGCCAAAGCTCGGACGAAAGTGAGTATAAAACAAATCAGCTGCTGTGATTTCGTCGCAAGATACGTACCGTTATTCCACATGGAGGCCATGTAGCAGCTAGTGCAACTTGATAACTTAAATCACACTTCGACTTGTAACAATGCTCTGAAACAAACTTGAAATCTACAACCAAAGTTTCCAACACTACAAAATTGTGACGTTAGTCAATTATGTTTATAATCGGGAAACAGCAACTGTACTGATTATAATTTAGAAACCAGGAGGCATCGATTTTCGTCCTTTTATCCCTAGAGTCGAGTTTAACAACCTTTGCAGCACACCCCCTATTGGAATTTTAAGATAGTACCCAGGGGTCACGTGATCATAGTGCAACTATTTTTATTTGAAATTGCACCTTCTCTAACACGTTTAATTAATATTTCTTTAAGAGTTGGCTGTGTCCCACAGGATTGGAAGCGTGCAAACGTTGTTCCTGTTTATAAAAAAGGTGACAACGAAGATGTCTGTAGCTATAGAGCAATCTCACTGTTAAGCCTTATTTCCAAGATTACTGAGCGCATTGTTCTTGATCGTTTCTCCAACTTTATTGCCGATAAAATCTATCCCATGCAACATGGTTTCGTCAAAGGACGCTCTACTATCACTCAGCTCCTCGACACAGTACACCGGATGGTCAGAACAATCGACCATGGCGAACAAACGGATGTCGCCTTCTTGGATTTCTCCAAGGCATTTGATTCAGTATCTCATGCACATCTAATCAGTAAGCTGGATCAGTCTGGAATTAAGGGACCATTGTTGCACTGGTTCATAAGCTACCTTGGCAATAGCCTACAGTGAGTAGTAATTGATGGTAAAAGCTCAAATTGGTTACCTGTCACCTCAGGAGTCCCACAGGGTTCTCTACTTGGACCTGCTTTATTTGTGTTGTTTATTAATGATATGCCGAGTGCGTTATCTCACTCAAGCACATTGGCTCTGTTTGCTGATGACGCTAAGTGCTTCCGCACCATAAGATCTTATGCTGACTGTGCCTTGCTACAAGACGGAATTGACAAGCTGGTTGACTGGAGTAACAACTGGAAGCTGGCCTTCAATGTTGACAAATGCTCACTTTGCACAGTAACACGGAAACGCAGCCCCATAATTTGCAACTACAGAATGGGAGAGAAGGCTCTTAGCAGGGTGAGAGCCCAGCGCGATCTCGGGGTACTTATGTCAGATACAGCTAGCTTCAATGATCACATCCAAGCCCAGGTAAACAAGGCTAACAAAATGCTGGGTTTTATTCGTCGCACTATCAGCGGAAGCAAAATTTAATTACCAACTCTGAGATCCCTTTATGTGGCTCTCGTACGTTCTCACCTTGAGTGCGCCTCTGAAATCTGGAGCCCAAAATCAATTACTATGATAAAAAGAATAGAAGGGGTGCAACGACGTGCGACTCGGCTTATGTTACCCGATTTTAGCTATAATGAACGCCTAAAACGTCTCAACCTGCTACCACTGGTTTACCGCAGAGAAGTCAAGGATCTTTCAACTTTTTATAAACTGAAGTGCGGGCATTTTAACTCTTCACTTAAGTCGTATTTTCAATTTTGTTCAGATGAGAGATTAAGATCGCATGCAAGTAATAAACTAAGAATTAATAGATTCAGGACGGAACTTTTTAAGGGAACATTTTTTAATTGGATTCCGTATCTATGGAACAATCTGCCTGATGCGTTGAGGACGGCTAGCTGTAGTGTTTCTTCTTTTAAGAGACTATGCACTAATTTTTATAACGATAGGGTTTTCGACCCTGAGCACCCATGTACCACCTGGGCTAAACCAGCACTTAGTTAGTAAGGTTGTTAGTTAGTAAGTTAGTTAGATTACTCAGTTAGGTAGTTAGCAGCTAGCCAGTTACATACCTTGATTAAGTTTTTTATATATCCGTATATTTTCTTCATAATGGGTTGACTAGCACGTATGGTTCGTCAGTTCCCTTCTAGTCTTCCCCACTGCCTTGTTATGTAACCCAATTTGTTATTATTGTGTGTTCTTTTGTTTTATTTTCCCATGTAATTGCAGTGAAATGGAATAAATTAAATTAAATTATTTGTTATCTATAAGTATTACTCTGCTTATTACCATTTTGCATTACTGTTGTATTTCGTGCTTTTCAGTAATCTGTGTATCTTGTTACAAGCTGCACAAGATCAAACTCACTGAGAACATGACGTTGTTCCAAGGGCAACGTCCCGAAGAAAATAACCAGCAAGAGGACGAACCTTATAGGTCATATAACGATACCTGATCCTATAAATAAAGCAGACCATGATATGCATTGACACCTAGCGAACTTTCAAGGACAAACGTTCAAAGGAAATGTTGCATGCAAGCAAAATTGTTTTCCTCGGCGAGGCCATACACTAAAATATTTCGCGCAACATTGCTGATACAGTAAGCAAATTATGTTTACTGGTGCATGGAAAAAATGGGAAAAGTTTTCGAAAAAGTGACAAACAGTGTTTTGGCTTTAAATTGGACGACTTTAAAAGAGAAAATGGTTGATAATGTACCATACAATTGCACGCGGTGATGCTGATTGTGAACACAACGGAATTTTTTGTGCGTATTGCTAACGAAGATGATCTAAATTCTACTTTCGCAACAATGCGCTCAAAAATTTCAGTGGTGGACACACTATGCAGTTAATCAAATGGCGGGAGGACTTCTAATTTTTGTTTGATTTTCTCAACTCCCAGACTCGCCAAACGAATGGCAGCTATAAATCTTGCAACGGTCACATCAACGCCTGCCGCGACGCCGCCTCGACCGAAAGCGAATGCCTTTACATCTGATTGGAATCTAGGATGCAGATCTGGGACCGACAGCCAGAGCTCTGGAGACGACGAGGCAGCTGAAAGTACCAGCGAGTTTGCAATGTCGGCGTTTACAGATGCCATGGAGAAACTGAACCCACTAGCAACCGGTGGTGGCCGGGTCAGTCCTTTGACCTTTCAGCTGAAAAGTACATGGGAGGAGGCAAAAGAACACGAGAAAGAGATTTGCATCGACAAGGCTACTGAAGCTTGTAGTCTCGTTTGTGACGTCATAGCGCCGAAGGCTGGACAAGAGCTATTTCAGGCCTGTTTCACACCCGATGAAGGGACCAGCCACATGGACCTTGTGCCGTTGATGCAGGCCTACAGTAACGCCATGACGAGTGCCTTGAAGACCCAAATTCTTAGCCCGTATGCGTATCGATATCCAGTGAAGACACTTCAGAAAATCCACGAGGCATACGCAAAGTTAACCGAGTGGCAAATTAGACGCGCTAGAGCTCATGCAAGAGAATATGGTCCAGTTTATTTGGTCGAAAAGTCGCCATGTCATCGAGTTCGACTGCCACCAATAAAGCTTGACCATTACTTAGACTTCGCGAACCGCCCCTACTTTTATCAAGACGTGTCATTTAGTACGAGGAAACTGAGGCTCAGCAGTGGCGAGAAGATCACAATGCCAAATGTCATTCGCAAAGTCACAAGGTCAACAATGGTCAAGCAGTACCTTCAGTTCTGCGAAGAAGAGCAGTTTGAACCACTGAGCCGTTCAACCCTATTTCGCATCCTCGAGGTAAGGGAAGCCTCTCAACAGAAGTCCCTTAGCGGCTTGGATAACACAGCAGCTGATGGGTCGGCGGGGTTCGCGCAACTCCTCCGAATAGTGGACGAGCTTGATCAGATTGGGCTTGCAAAGAACGTGGCAGACGAACTGCGAAGAGCCCTCAGCGAGGGTAAGAAGTACCTCAAAACCCAGTTTCAGAGTCACTGCCAGGAAGATGAGAGCGAGTGTCCCGACCGCTGTCGTAAGTTGGGTCTCAGCGATCCAAACGATCCAGATTTCCAGGAACAATGCTCACATCAACACACGCTTCTCTGCTCTCAATGCGACGAAATTACTTCCGTTTTGCAGAAGATGCAACAGATTGTTAATGATAACAAAGCCTTAGTTTTTTAAATCGAGGACCAAAAAAATGACTTGTTGTACGATATCCAGAAATCTTCGGAGGCTCTCGTTCAGCGGAAAGCTCACATTATGAGGTCCGTGAATCAGGAATGTGCAAAGCAAGATATCATCGCAAAGCTTGACCAGACTTCGTGTCTTCTTGTTATAGATTGGGCCATGAAGTTTCTGCAACTGCGCTATAGAGAGAAGCAAAGTGACTGGTACGGAAAAAGAGGGTTAAGTTGGCACATTAGTAGCGTTGTGTCTCGAAGCCAGTCTAACACGACGGAAGTCATCTCGTACGCTTACCTCTTTGATCGGTGTACTCAGGACTGGTATGCAGTTACGTCAATTCTCGAAGATCTTCTAAAGCAGCTGAAAGTCAAGAATCCTTTGCTGCAGAAAGTTCATCTGAGGTCAGATGAAGCCGGTTGCTATCATAACAGCTCCCTAGTAACCGCTGTGAGAGATGTCGGAAAAGGAGTTGGGGTTGAAGTTCATAGTTATCACTACTCGAAGCTGTAGTCTGGTAAAGACATTTGCGATCGTATCCTCTGCCCAATGAAGTCCTCTATTCGCGGTTACTGCAACGAAGGGCGCGATGTTTTAACTGCCGTGGACACGAGAGATGCATTGACGCAACACCCAGGGAAGGGAACAACCGCTGCAGTTAGCATAGTCGACGAATCAAAGAACACTCTCTGTATAAGTAAGATTGAGCATTTCAGTAGCTTCCACAATTTCGAATATGGAGATACCGGTCTGAGAGTTTGGAAATGTTATGGCATCGGTAAAGGAAAGTACATCCCATATGACGTGATTTATATCAAGCACCAAGGTGAAACGTCCCTTCAAACCATGGAATCTCAACGGTTTTATGATCCTCCTGAAAAGCGTGTAGTCAAGGGTCGTTCAAAGGACAGCATGGAAACAGAGGGTACAACGCCATTGTTTGAAAGCTCCGTGCTTGGGTGTGTTGAAGTGTTCGAAACGTTTTCGCAACTAGAGCTCCACCTGGACGTTGGAAAGCATACAGTCAGCGGGTTAAGCTAGTATGATGTAATCAAAAGGGACTGGGCCCTTAAGTTCTCGTCAATAGATACCGCTGGTATCGAGTGTTCGAGCTGCTCGTCGGATTCCAGTGTACCACTCACTTCTCCTGGGGATACTTCGCCCCTCTCGCTTCTACGAACAGGATGGGCCGTAAGCAAACCGAGGGGCAGTGTTAGATTTTCAGAGAATGTAAAAGAATACCTAACGGCACGGTTTACACTTGGAGAAAGAACTGGGCTAAAGGCAGACCCCGCCCAAGTTGCAGTGGACATGCGAAATGCGAAAAATGAATCAAATGCACGTTTGCTCACTAGAGATCAGTGGCTGACAAAGAGCCTAGTTCATAGCTTTTTCTCCCGGCTAGCAGCAATGCGACGCAAAGATCAGGGTGTGATCGGGATATCGCTGGACGAGCAGGAAGATGTCCAATGCGTCCAGGAGAATTCCGAGAGACAAGATCTGGTAGACAAAATTAACAAAGGGATTAAAGTCTCGCATCCAATGTGCTACGACACGTATGACCTCTGTGAACGTTACCACAGAAACACACTTCAGAAATTCAATGTGGTTTTGTTGCGAGCCATCTGTAGTCATTTTGAGATCCCTGTAAAACTGAGAGACAAAAAGCAGATCCCCGTAGACAAACTGTCCGAGGTGATTAAGGATTGTCAGTGTGTTTCACGGTAGACTTATGTAAACAATGTCCTATACAGTTGCTGAAAGTGTAGAATATTTTCTACAGGTACAAACTTCCTTTAGTTCCGATATCAAGTTCTGACGGCGTTGTTCTAGTGTAATACTCAAAGCTTATGATATCTGTGACATTAAATTTTTTCGTGCTTTACTAACTTAGAATTCAGAACTAAATCAGTGAAAGATAGTACCTAGTTTGACGACATGTCAAGCAGTGTCTGATACACGATCTAGGCATCGTACAGAGCCTTGTTCTTCAAGTCAAAATCATTTTTAACGAAAACAGGGAGAAGTGTGTTCAGCTTGTCGCAAACAGCTATATTTTTTTATAACAACGATTGAAAATTTATCAGAAGGAACACTTATAACATCTGTTCATACCAAGCATGTGTCAAAATTTTTATCACGTTTGTAGCCGATTTCTCCGGCTATTGACAAGTTGCTGGTCTGTGGACACAATCGACGCGGAACCGAGAGAAGCAAGCTCAAGACATTTGAAATTAATTTATTAATTATATCATATCAAACTCCAGCTTGAAAGCATTTATTCTTTTCAGCCACAATCTTCTCCCCAGATATTACATTGAGGTGTAAATTGGGATAGAACAAAATCATACGACACAGCGTACGGCACAAGCTATCAGCGGTCTTCTCTTTTGTGCGGACCTTTGTGAGAACAGTACAACATCGAACTAGATCGTCGTGATCTATATTTAAGCGATTATTTCTTCACTTCAGAAGCCTAAAACCTTCATTTCCCCCTTAGCTTCCAGACATGGAGAGTTCATATTCTGATTCTGGAAAAATTCCCCTCGGAAGCGATATTAAATGGGTAATTAACTGCGAAATGTGGCCATAATTCCGACCATTTGTTTTGATACCACGATCGAATCACGATGGATGCAGCGTACTTTTCGAAGACAAAACCGAGCAATTTCTTGAGGTTGTCATGGATTTCAGCAATTTGGTTATTACAAAAATGCTGAAGTTAGCCATGAAGCCGGGCTGCAAAGCGGGTAAGTTGTATTTATGACGAAATCTGGTCCAGTAGTTTGATTTTGGTGTAGGTGAAAAAATCGCGAATGCTCGTACATGTGCTGATTCAAACGGTCATAACTTTTGAAAAATCGAAAACGTACAGGGGTTTTTGCATTTTTTTGCCTATAAAGGTCTAAACTTAACGGCTGTGTAGGATAGAGTTGTCAACCAGGTCCCAAAACTTAACGTCTAAATCAAGGTTATTTTCGGCCATCGGCCGATGTAGATTTATAGGGGTCAGAATATGCTAAAATTCGCCTTTTTAGATATATTGAAGAGGAAAATTCTCACTTTCTTGGCAAACTAGAAAGGTTTTTAAGCAATCTGATACAAATTCGGTGGCTTAACTATGCGAATAAAATATTTTACAATGTTACAAAATATGCCTATTTTTCAATTTTCGAGACGTTGCCACAGTCCCCACGGACTGGGAAATAACTGTGGCCCCTAAAGCAGTCAGAAACTATTTCGAATCAAACCAAACCTTATTTAGTTCTTTCCAAAGTAAAGTCTTTCTGTTGACAGAGTTTCAGGCAAAATTATTTTTCACGCAAAATTGACCGGGTGGAAATAAGAGAGACAGCCTCTTAAGACATTTAATGTGCCTGGTATCAGTGCCAAAATCAACGGAATTCAATATTAATTAAAATTAGAGCTTGCAAAAATTTTGTTGTTTATCTTCCAAGGAAAGATATCCTGTTTAAGACAAAAATTGATAAATCGGTACCCTGATTAAGACAAAAATGATAAATTCGATACCCTGTTTAAGACAAAAATCTCGAAAAACATACCCTGGCTGGCCGCACGTCCCCATTAAGCCCTTATAAGGGAGTACACTCCCCGGGGTCGAACGATAGTTCACGAACAGAAGTATTGGTTATTGGAGTAAACTGATTTATGATGCAAGAACCCTTACTTTTTGTTTTTGTAGTTACCTCATTATGATAAGTCTGGCTGAAAATCAAATTCTAAAGTTTTTTAATTTTTACATTTGTATGCATTTGTGTTACCATATTCAAATCTACATCTTTCTAGATTTTTTTCATTTAAAACCTCGTCAAATATTTCTACACTTTCCTTTTTGAGTTGCTGGACCTCACTGAGGAGCACTTCTGCGAGTGGATCTACCTCTAAAATGTTTTAAGGTCTTCAAAAATTAGTAATGATTGTTACTATCATTATTATATTTTAGTCACGTTTGGCGGGCTTATTTATATCCCAGAAATTCTTACCCGTTGGTTATTAGAGTGAATTTAGCATCAGCAGCATCTGGATTACTGCATTTTGACGAATAACAACTCACGGGTGCAGGTCAAGGTTTGGTGCGCTGCTTTGAGTTGTAACTTCAGCTTTGAAGTAAATTTCTACATTCAAATCAACGGAGCCGGAAACCGCGGTAGTATGTGCGGAGTCTGAAAACGCCGTGAGAGTAAATGTGAAATCTCCATCGTATAAATGTGACAAAAAAAAAAACGAGCGAGTAAGGATAAGTAAAAAAACCAAAAAAAAAACTAAGAGATAAGAACTTTATTAAACACTTTTGTATTATAAATCAATGAAGGCTATATAGTTATCAAATTAAAAAAGTGTGAAGTCTAAATATTTATTCAATGATCATTATAGCTCTTAAATAAGAACTAAAAGTCCTCCTGTAGCAGTCACAGATTACTGAAAATGACGAAAACTGAAAATGACGAAAACAAAATTATTTTGAATTCCAAACCATTGCATGACGAGCTTTTCCCACCTAAAACATTTATGTAAATTAGGCTAAGCCGGATCTGAGATCTGCCTGGCAATTATTAACTGTAAGAGAAGATCTCAGTTCGCGCCCACAGCACGTTCAAGGTGTTGCGGATGAAGTTTCTGATTACTTTTTGGCACTTTTCGGCGTCAAAATTGCATAGTTTGGGTAACCCAAAACCCTTAAGCTGACCTTTCTTGTCATAACACGAATGTTTTCCAGAAAGGGACACGCGGTTATGTCGGTGTCACTCTTGTGACACCGACATAACCAGGTAAAACCCTCGCGTGTTTACTTTAACGCTCCTTTTATGCGCACAATGTAAGCCAAAGCAATTTTACAGTTAAACGTAAAGATCAGAATATTTTCTTCTAAGGATGATAATTGATCGACGCTTAACTAAATTATATGTTGAAGAAAATGCAAAACAGCATAACATGCAAAAGGGGAAATTTAGAAAAATACGAAGTTACGAAAACAATGAAAATCTTCGATTTTTAAGAAAGGAAATTTATATGATTCCAAGCCAAGTAAGCTTTTCCAGTGTTTCTTTCTTTAAGGTTTTGTGCAGAGCGGGGCCTTTGTTTTATAAACCATTTAAACTTAGTGACACGTCGAAAGGGTTTGCTCTTGGTTATGATACCAAAGAGTAGAGGGACACCACGGTGATCTTCCAGGTGTTTGATCATTGTCGCCGCTCGTGGCGTACTTCGCTACTTAGTTGAGCGAGATTGACGTTCTTCCTCTCTTTAAATTCTGACAGCTGTGTGAAAGACCTCCTTACAATGAAAAACGGTCGATTGTGCTTTTTCAGAAGCGGCTTTAACGCTCGTCCATATTCAGCGCTTATCCTAAACATGGCATCTCTAGCTATCTACAAGACACGCCGCGATGTATTATTCGTCCATGTTCAACACAACAACTGCACTACTGAGATAGAGAATCGAAATTTCACATTGTTACGCTCGAGGCAGAGTACGCTACGTTTGCCAAGTTCTACAATGGACAACAGATGGTACGGCCTCCCGCAAGAGTAAGGACAAGGTCTATCAGTTACAAGCAATGGATAAGTGGAATTGTAGAAAGTTTTAATTCGTCCCTGCATTCAAAAGCCGATGGTATGTAATTTTGCTCTTTTCCGTTCTTCACACACTCGAGTAGCTGTTAAAACAAAAATAATAAGCTTTTCTACCAATTGGACACCAGATATGACTGCGTAGTAATAATTGCGTACTACGCGAAGTTGCAGTGTTAGAAAAATAATGAGTGAGGAAAATAATTCGAAGTGCTGTACAGCGCGATTTTTAACATATATTTACCTAGCTAAAAGACCTACTTGTCATAGATATTTATGATAATATAGGAAGGTCTCCGAGGAATAATAATAACCCGGCGTGTAATTTTGTGATTGACAAAACCTGATAACTCAGGTTTATGTTTGAAAGGGCAAATCATTTGGTACATTTCACTCCAGAAGTAAATAATCTCTTAACTTTCGTAATTGTTATTTTGGTTTCAGGCAAATGGTGTCGAGTTGAAAGATACTAAATTCTTGAAACATACATCCAAGCTTTGTTGGCAAGCATGCCGAATGCTTTTATAAGCAGTGCGAGGGAAAAAATGCATTTGCGGCCCCCTGTATGGAGAGAAAAATCCAAAGTTTTTTATTACAGGGATGGTAGAGTGAATGATGTTATTTCTGGTCTGAGTCATCAAAGTTCTGTACCATTAGAGTTAAAGAAAAGCTATCGGGGGAATATGGAGGTTGCTGCAAGTAGTAGTTGTTAAACTCTCAACAAGCTTTACAGGCGGCCAAGGAAAGAGCATGGGGCAAGAAATTAAGCACGATTCTCACCCAGTAAACTAAAATGGTTGTTGGAAATTGAGAGGGACGAGCAACTAGAGAATTTAAAGTAATCTGGTGGCCTGATCTTTTCTCAGGCACTAGAAATGGGAAACTGACCTTGCGATTTTATGTTCCTAAAGTGATACTTTGATTTCAGTGATGTGTAGTACACAGTCTGGTTGACTTGTTCGTCATGTTTCCATAAATTTAGTAGCTGTTTCTTGGCAGTTTTTGTAAGTTTGTTTTAAGAAACGATAAAATGTGTTTTGCATTTAGAGGAACAAACTTGTCTGTAGAAGGCTAAGATTAAACCCTGAATACAGCAAATGACCCTGTAATGTTAATGCTATTCATGTCTAGCTGGGCGCACTATACTCTGATGGCCTTCATTCTGTTGTAACCAAATTCAGAGGAAAAAAACGCCTGGAGAAACTCTTAGAGGGTTAATATCTGTGGACTTTCACCATTTCTATGGTCATCAGGAATGACAGAATAAAGTAGTAACTGTTCACAAAAGTCTTAATTCACTTAACTGAAAGAATAATGAGTTGGAGGAACTAGATCGCTGGACTGTTGTGAACTAGATCGCAGAGCGCTGGACTGTTGTGCGGGAGGTCGAGGGTTCGAGCCCCGGCCGGACCAATACTCAGGGCCTTAAAAATAATTGAGAAGAATTTGCTACCTTTCTATAACATCAAGAAATGGTTAGATATTCTAGTCTTCTCGGATAGGGACGAATAAATGGAGGTCCCGTCTCCTGCAGGGTTGGGGTAGGAGACGTTAATTTCCCACACACAAGATTACTGTGTGATGGATGTCCTCCCCTGGGGTGGGATGGGTGGGATATAGGGCGCACTTAATAAGGAGCCTCGCTCTGTTGTGCGACCCTCACCACACTCTGGTGAAAGTGAGTAAATCAATAATTCATTATGAAAATAATAACATTGATAACAATGATAATGATAATAATAATAATAATAATAATAACAATAATAAAAATATTTACAATAGTTATAGAAATAATGTTCATTATCCTGATGGTTATAATTCCTATGATTATTTCCATTAATCTAATCATTATTATTATCATTTATATTATTATTATGATTATTTCAGCATTTATCTATGAACAAAATGGCGTTATTGTTAGTCTTGCTGGGGATTGAAACTGGGGCAAAATAATCTCAAGAAAAGACAGGAAACCCCAAAAACTGTTCAAGACTGCAATTCTTGAGTTGGCTCATTGTGAAACGTTTTGGGACTTCATGAAGCTAGTGCTGTCTGTAGTGGGCCCTGTGTCAAAGAGAGAAGAGTAGCAGCTGAATTAACAATAATAATAATTAGGACAATGATAGCATTGATTGACCAAAGTGCCTATGACTAATAACAGATGATACGTGACAAACAGCATAGGCAACACATTTTTCAAAACAAAAAGAGCAAGCTAAAACTGCCATCAGATAAAAATAACTGTCCATAAAAGACTGACAGCATAGAGCTGAAAAAAATAGGGACTGGTTCTGCAATCAGATAACAACAGTCCATAGACTGACTACCCAAGAGAAACAGAACAGATTGGTGGTTCTGCCATCACATAACAACAGCCCATAATGGACTGACTACCCAAGAGAAACAGATCCACCTGTTAGTTCTGCCATCAGATAACAACAGTCCATGGACTAACTACCCAAGAGAAACAGAACCAGGCAGGTGGTTTTGAATCAGAAAACAACTACTTAAGACAAGCCCTCTGTACAATGTGTCTTAGAAAATCTTCCTGCATACTAACAATCTATTGAAGATAAAAACTATCAGAAACACTTGAATTTCTACTTGGGGGGAGGGGTAATTAAATGAAAATCTACTTGCCTCAGCATGCCATCCTCATTGAGCAGCCTATTTCATTTTGAAAATGATTCAATCACAATCATAAAGATAATGATAATGATAACAATAACAAAATCATTAATAATAATGATAATTATAATAATCATAACAATAACTACAATGACAAAGTCCGTGTTAGTCTGGCCTCTACCTTGCAGAAAATACAGCCCACCAACTGAAGCTGAATTGTTCATAGGAATTTTATTGCAATTGGTCATTGACTGAGGCACTCAAGCCACCTCACCACGACAAGGTACGAACATTAAGGTGGAAAAAAGGGGTCTGTAAACTTGACTCCAAGCTCGAATCGAGATGAGAAATCCGTGTTCGAAGCTTCTTCAGTTCCACTCCAAGGGAATTTACTCTAGCTGATCTTTCGGTAAGTTTGGCGCCAAAAGATAAATTTTTCGCGCCTTCGGGCTCAAAGTCTAGTGTGGCGGAGTTCACCAAATTTACGATAGTCATAAATCCCGCAGATTTAATAAGTTCGTCGGGGATTGTTTTATTACAAAGAAGATAGACCAGCTAGACCGAACGTGAACACAACGTGAACGAGGTCGGGAATCCTGACTAACCCCACTACTCCGAACGATGATTTGGCCGGCTAAAGTTCCCGCGCCGCCACACTTTGGATTTCGTCGGGAAATATCTTAAATACATCGCGTATGAAATATTTACGCAAAGGAACGTCACATACCTCTTTCAAAAGTAGATACCAATGCACTTGTAATCCTGCAAAGACTCTGCGTGGTTAAGTTAGCCGGTGGAAAGCCGCACGTCGAAAATCCGACTGCCTCTGACTTCATTTCGAATGGTTTCGAAATCGAAAACATGATGCTTTTCGACATTTCGACATTAAAAGTCTCGTCGAGGTTTAATATTATAATATTGGTAAGAATTTAACCAGGATACGAGGCCAAGTCGTGCGATCGCCACAGGTTTTGTACAAAAACAATATCATCGTGTACTACGATCGCAAAGCGTGAGCACTGATCGATCCACCAAGTGACGCAATACTGGAAATTCGATACGGTTGTTATTCTGGTCGTAGGGCACATGAAAATTGCGATATCTTTTGTTACTGTTTTATGGCAAACCAAGCGAAAGAATCATACCTAACTAATCGAAAGAGAGGCTTTTTCGAATACGGTGCCTCGCAGGTATTGCCTCTTCTGTGAAAAGGAAGGATCTTAGAAAGACTACGTGATTAGAAATGTGGTTATAAGGAAACAGGCAGAAACAGAGAAAACGCAGTATTTTATGACCATTGCGCGCGCAGCAAACTTCATTTCATGATTTTGATTTTCATTGCCAACAGATGACCCCGCGTTAACGCGCACGCATTCGCGTATCTCTCGTGGATTCGTGGGCGCTAATCTGTGTAATTACATTGTGGTGTAATTAATGTGATGACTACAGTGGCCCATAGGTGACATCCACCCAACACCTTCTTCCCCAAACCTCGTCATCAGTTTACGAAGCCTGCTGAGAATTTTTTCTTGAGCAAACATGGCTCGTCATGTATGAAGATTATTTGCCCCTTATTTTTCCATCAGCCACGGAAGAAAGGCTAACCAAACCACTCGGTGACAAAGGTTTGATATAGAAGAATCTTCACTTTGCAGGAATTCAAAACTTGGCTGTGTAGCCGAGCGATGCGGTTCCAGTCGAGACCCACAAATGGACCATTACTCACCATAGAGTCTCCAGTAGCTAAGTGGTGAGAGCATCCGACTAGTTCACGGAGGGTCGTGGGTTCAAATCCCATCTGGGACTTCGATTTTTTTCTTATTACATTGAATTGTTCCATCTTTACATGTTATCTTGATCAAAGCTGCATACCTTTATCGCTATCTGCTCGGTTCTTGATCGGCACAAAACTCGTTGAGGCCTTGCCTGTTTTATTGTAGGAGCACCAGAAGTTGTACTGGTGGTCGTAAGCGCGCAACTGCCCTGTATTACCCGGGTCAGTTTTTGCAGTGCTGATTTGGAGTTTGAAAGTTATGTACGAAGTAGTCTCGTTTGACTCTGAAGCACAGTTGGATAGGGGAAGATTGGTATAGGTGACCGTTTGACCAGCAATTGTTGGTTTATATGCTGCGTCGTCTGTCTTTGTGCTCCAATCTACTTCGGTCCATTCTGCTGCATCATCCACGTTTGAGATCGATATATCCAAAGTGTAATTGGTGTTACAAGTCACTGTGGCCACCGGTGAGGGGAGCTGACCTGAGAGAGGGTGTAAAAAACAATTTTTAACCCCAACTCTTTCACTTATGAAAGGTTATAACACATTCTATGTAGTTGTAGTGATGAGAAAAGAGAGAGACTATACAGTGATAAAATGTTGACGAATCCAAACGAAATCGGCGAAGAAATCGCAGATTTTAATTATTTAATTTTGCTATCCGTTAAGCTTCGACATTTCGTCAATTCATGAAACCCACGAAGAATGATGTATGGTTATCATAACTTTGGGATGAAGAGTAACACAGACGAAATGACTGCGTTACCTTTTGTTTGTTGTAAAACAAGCATAAATGCCGCCAAAATAATTGCCCTCTTCATGTTGATAATTAGTTTCTCTTGAATCTGCGCGAGAAATAAATAGATGAAAAGAATTGTAGAAAGTTATTGATCATGAAAACCACAAGCAAGTAGAAATAATATATCGAAAAAGAAGTAATGGTACAAGAGGTGATCATGAGAAAAAATTAAAAGAGGTAGTTAGAGCAACGAGCTGAGAAAATAAGCCACAGAAGAAATACATCAATAACAAAAACAACAACAACAAAAACCACTGTTAAAAGAATAAATCATAAAAACGAAGTACTCGATTAAGATAAACAGCAGCAATAACAACTTAAAGAGAAACACGAAAGAGGGTTCAAATATGTATTAATAAATTATGAGCTCAACAATCTCTCGCGACATTAGAATCAGTCACATACTCGTGTTTTAAACCCCAGTAAAACACTGTCAAACTAAAAACCTTGGGGGCGGCATTTGATTGCACCCCCAGGAGAGCGGGGCTGATTGTACTTTGCTTCATTGATATCAGTCTCTGTAGAAAATTTCGTCCTTATTAGCATTCTAATACTAATAAAGATGACTTTTCACAAAATAGTTATAAAGAAGTGAACTAGTGGAATGGCCAGCTTTATATTAGCATCCAACGCCCGCCTAAAGGTGTGGAACCTAAAACAGAAGAAAGTGAACAAATTTAGAACGTTTAGAGAGAGTAAACTTTCAAAAGTCCAGTTCGAACAAAATTCCTAACTGTTATCCATCTTGCCCATAAAAATTACTGCATTTCATTGATTAAAATTCTCGAAATCACACTGTATACCAGAACAGATACTATAAAGTTCGTAGAGGGTAAGTTTCTCCTGTGTCTTTGCATATCTCCATGATGAACGTCGTCAGCCAAAAGTTTGGAGACTGCCGTCATGTCGCAAATGTTCGTTTAATTTCTAAATCTTGAATTTTAGAAGTTTCCGCAGCAATTCCGCTTTCTTACTCACAGGCTTTCTTCTTTGTTCTCCCCGCCTGCTTGCCATTCCCCAAAAATCTTCATCGCCATTTATTTACCGAACGGGTCGACTTTGGGACTGCATGTCCCAGTATTTCACTTTCTTCCTCCGCGCTTTTTGGCTCATGAAACGTTCGGTTCCAAGCCATGTGATTTTTGGTGTGTAATGAATTGTTCATACAGCCCCAGAACACGCCATGATGATTCTCACAATAATTCCCAGGGCGACTCCACATAATGCGTGCTAGCATCTTCAAATTCATTTGTGTAACACGACATTAAAATTATCGCACTAGTACGCTTAACCAAAAATTATCGCACAAATACGCTAAACCAAACAAGTTCGCATATTCGCTTGAGGCGTCGTCCACGGGGTTTTATAACACGATAAAACACTCCCGCTTGTTTATAAAACAGAACTTGTAAAACTACGAAAATATAAACCGACGTGAATTTAATCGCTAAAAGTTTAACATGGTTTCTTGTCATAATATTTTTACTTTCTATGCGGACCATTCCCGTTTTCGAAATAATCTCCAAATTCCTTAACTGAATGATTAGTAACTAAGCTAAGAATGAAACGATCCCACAATAGCTTTGTGTGCGATCTTTTGACGAGAACGAAGCTGCCTTTAGCACGTCGTGATTTCTAGAACTGTTTTGTTGTTTGTTTGTTTGTTTGTTTGAAGTAGCCTGCAAATGACACGTTGCCACAGGCAAAACCCTAAAATTCTATTCTGGGTATGTCACAAGAGTACAATAGGCTCGGACTTCAACAGTAAACTTCAGATGGTTTTAAACTTGGTGCATTTCGAGGTTCCTTCGAACAATGGCACTGATTTTTAGCTTTTACATATTAAATGTCATTTTTGGTGAAAAGCCACAGGAAGTTCAGTATTTGCGATCGACCTTTTAGCTAGGCGTGGAAGGCTCTTGCAGAATATTGACAATGGTATTGCTACGGATGGAAAAACAAATTTTAACCCCGAACTGGCGAATTACAAGCAATAAGGACCAAACTGTTTTACGATAACGTAGCAAAGCATGATTTAAAAAGGCAACGGAGGAACTGATTAAAAAGCTGTTTCACAAGCTAAAGTGTGGCTTGGAAATTTGGACCGAAGCATTCGGAATAAAACATATAAAGGGGTTTACTCGCTGAAGTTCATTTCAGATCAATTCGCACAGAAAGTTTCTAGTGTTGACTAAATTTAGACAGGTGACGGTTTTATTTGGCTCAGATAAAAGTGGAAACGCAGAATCTAGTTTAAAATGCGTTAGAGCAAAAACCAGCTTGGTTTTTTATGTCAAGATGAATTTAAAAGCCCCAAAATTTGAATAATATTTCTTTCGCTTTATGATGCAATTTGCTGAGCTCATTTTCTGAGAAAGTAACGAACGAATCGCAACCAGGATAGACTGTTCGGGGTAAGTTTCGTAATTTCTCGATTAATGATCATTTCGACTGACTTGTTGGAAAGCTTTGCATTACTGTAGGAAAACACCGCTTGGAAGTAACATGAAAAAATAGAAACTGGCGTCGTAACTTACCAAAAGTTAGGTTTACTCCACAATCGGTCCGCAGTGAGATTTGCGCGTAGGAAATGTAATCGCAAGACCAGACGAAAAGGCCTTATGCTTACTGAAAATAGAAAAATGAGGGCAATGAAAATTCTGTCTAAACCTCATAGGAATAAATTGTTTTCATAGTCGTGTTACCTCTCAGAGCCTGGTGGTTAACTGAAAAAACAACTGCTTTGCCTTTTTATTTAAGAGCGTGTCCACGAGAAAACCGGCAGAACCGGGTGGGGGCGATATGCTCAAATCATCGATTTGACTCAAACTTGGCACAACTGCTAAGGATTACGAGCCAACAAATGTGTGAAAATAATAGGTCAAAATATTTCATTCCCTGGGAGATATAGGGTCCCCCTGAGAAAACCCCCCATTTCCTGCATTTTTTGCTACCGTTGCATTGCTGCTGTGACAAACTGAAAAGCCATCTGCTAATTCAATCAATTGCGTTGTGTTCTTAATCTATCAGAATTCATGAAAGTTGAATTTTTTCGTCTCATTTCTTTCCTCTGGTTATGAAAAAGTCCAAAAAAAGGAGTATTTTAAGGCCCAATATCTCCGATGACCAACTCCTTCTGATCATGATTCCTACATGAGCAGTGAAAGCCATTACTGAACTTCGCCAAAATCAGTAATACAATTTTTGGGCAACTCGTTTCATTGCCAGTGCTGACGTGAAATTTACATCTAACTAACCGCTTTTTGTCTGTATCATGAAAATTCCGTGAACCATATCTTTGTTTTATAAACTTAAAACTGACTAAAAATGTTTAAGATATTTCCGCTTAGAAAGTATCGATGTATTAGGAGAGAATCTTCGGAATAGCGCAAGTTGAGCCCTTTTTGAGGACTTTTTCGCAGCCATATTTGGATTATTCTCGAGTAAACGCAGTAGTTGATAAAGAGGATCAAGGGCGCATTTAGTCGAACTTTCTGACAAAAGAAGTGTAGGAAGAAACTTGATAATACATACATGTCTCTGTGGTGCCTTAGTTGCAACTATCGGCTTGATATCATTTGTTTGAAGTGCTTCGTTAAACGGGGTTAGAGCTCTTGGAAATATCGATCAAGATTATCTGTCTTGTTATGTTTGATACTAATCGACTTACATGATATGTGTTAGTGGAAAGAAGATTATTTGATGCCCCGAAAGCTGATGTAAATCAAAAGGACAACCCGCCATCTTTTATCACATCGAGCCCGCAGTTTTGTTAAGCGGTCAACTTTGATATTAATTTGGCATGTCATATCTTACTCTTTGCGAGATAAATTACTGCCAAAATATTTGAGTTTTTAATTGATAAGCTTGAGTTCACAGAATAAACAAAAAACCACTGGTATATGGTTTCCTCTCAGTATAAGGAAAAAGAAAATTATGGTGAAAAACTGATCCGTTTATAGAAATCTCTTACATATTTTATCTGAGGTTTACTGCTTACATTTGATATGTAATCACTTGCTGTCTGCTGCCATGTCTGGCTTTTAGTCGAGTTGTACCTTAGAAATTGCTCCATTGCAAAAGTGCGAATTTTCAATAAAAGGTGGAGTGAGAAAGGGGAGGTGGTCAACGATCAATTTCGTAGTAAATATCAGACAGAAGTAGTAGCCGCTCTTAAGGGTTAAGAAGAATAAGCGACAATCCACTATTGTTAAAATCAAAACGTGGAAAAAAAACCTCCCTAGCGCGTAGACGCTTCTACTTTTCTTAGTGATTCTAGAAGGGCAGAGATATAATCAATAATGCTCGCGGACACGTTCTCAAATACGTGACAAACAAAACCGCAAAACGGAATACACAAAACAAAAAGGAACAAAGGAAAAAACAAAAGAATGCGATAATTCACACTTTAAAAGCTCAACGGAAGCTTGAGGTAACGTCATGTCCTTCTAACCTATCGCATGGGCAAATGATTAATTATCTTGTGGAATCCTCATGTAAGTCTTCCAGAATACTGGAAAATTTCATCATATCTTCGATGGAAGCACGTTGAATTTAGATCCAAAGTATATTTGCCAGCTTTTCTACCGGCCTTAGTTTTATCTCTACACACCGTAAACAGAAAATTCTTATTAGCCAAGAACATATGTGTCTCGATCAAATGTCTTTGTTCTCTTTCAAGGGCACCATTGATTGAAAACACAGTACGCGAAAAACAGTATTTTCTGAAATCATTTAAAGTGTACAGGACTTTTGTCAGAATGTTATACACTTCGAATTTTCTGTTGCACCATTGCACTGAAATACTTGGCACATAGACATATTCGATTCCAATACTTGGCACATAGACATATTCAAAACAAAACGGTCTTCCAAACCGTCCGAACCAAAATTATTTCTGATAGATGTTTCAATCAATTTCTTTCGCACATTTTGCGTGACGGCAACAGCGGGTCAAGGTTTTGAACCATTGGAGAGAAAGATGGCCGTCCGGTTCCGCTCTAGATCACATACATTGACAGAAAGAGAAGAACACAAAGGTTTTATACTTAAGTCACCACGCTGTCTACATTTTATTGAGATGTTGCTCGGCGAAATTTCCAGAAATTCTTAAACATTGCACTGGTACTGTTGCGTTACTAAAAGGGCTTAAGCTCCTGTAATGGGAAAGCCCAGTGCTGGCAAAGATGCAGTACTGGAAAGGAGAGAAATTGTCGAAAGAGAGTCAGCCATACCAAACAGATGATAACAGAAGTAAGCTGGGGCCCTCAAGAAATTGTCATTCTTGGATGAATTTTTGCTCATACTTATGAGACTAAAGGCTGGGGTATTTGTACAAGATCTTGCTGATAGATTTGGGATCAGCAAGAGCCTGGTGTCCAGAATCTGCATTACATGGATTAATCTTAACTATGTGGAACTGAAAGAACCTTTCCCATTTCCAGCACAAGAACTTGTTCACAAAAATATGCTGCAAGAGTTTGCTCAATATGCAACAACTAGGATTATTTTAGACTGTACAGAACTGTTTATTTTTTCTCCTGTGAATAATAATGTTAATTATTGTCAATAGGCTCTTCGAAATGTTATGTTTGAAGAATAGAATTTTGAAGCTCCTTCCCATAAAGACATAGTTTAACTCGCGTTTTATTGTCATGCCAATCACTTCCCTTATTTACACAATGTACAATGGTACCTTATCTTGATTTTACAAGCCCAACATCATCTTTTTTTCCCTGAGTACTAACAACATTAATATTAATATTTCTTAATGTAAGGAAAGATTACACCTAAATCAATTTGAGCATTAAATTTGAGCTGGGGAAGGTGAAGCAGCATTGACAGTTGACACAGGTGCTTTAACTTCTTGGTGAAATAATTCCTGTCAACTTCAAATGACTCTCATTCAGTTGTCACAGTTGCTACCGGGACCCTTTTAGCAGGTATTTTCCATAGTTTTTTCGGTACTGACCAGTTAAATCGAGGTGGTTCTGCCCATATATATAATAATTAAACTCATCATTTTATAAATTTGTAATTTTACATTTTAATTGTACATTACAATTTTATAATTTTACATTCAGTTCACAGATATCGTATAAGACCACAGTACACAAAGAAATATAAATATCACCATTTTAATAAGGAGAAAAAAATCCCCCCCCCCAAAAAAAAAACAAAAATCCCAACATAAACACTTCAATACCGAAAATCAAAGCAGGCATTTTCTTTCGGTATCCAAGCAACAAAACAACCGTACAAACATTATAAACCTTTCACCAATTTCCAGCGACCTGCCCACGTTTTTTCGCATGTCTTCTTTTTTGAAATGTTCTGAGCACAAAAAAATTGATTTTGTGATGAAGAATCCGTCCTTTCCATGCTGGCGATTCAGGAGATTGCACCATCTGATTCACTGCTGGAAGTCATTTGGAAACTAGAAGAAATGCAGACCTGTTGGATTGCCTGCTGTGTCATAATAGCTATTAGCACAACCAAAAAGCGGCACAGTGTCTTCCTCTTCCTTTCGAAGAAGAAGGAGGAATATCCTGCGTAGGGAAAGTATCGTTCATTGTCGAAATATCTCGATGAAAAGGACAGAGCACCACCACATTTCACTAAACTCTCACTAGAACTCGCAACGCGACTCAACACTAACCTCGCTATCATGTTTGCGCGGTTACACATTCAATATGGCGCCGGGAACTGTAAAAAGGACTATTAGGCCCGCATGCGACTTGGCTATACTTACTACGACTAGCATTAGGTTATGTATCATATACACGTCGTATAACTTCGACGTTGACGATGTCTGAATCAGCATCCACAACTCAACTAAACCTTATCAAATTGCTTCATAGGTCTCATCACTCAAATAGATATATCTTAATAAAATTAATATGCGCCCGTTTGCACAACACAGCTTATTTGTGTTTGAGTTTAGGTGACCACGTGCAGATCTCCATTTTGCGTTTGCTTGCTGCGATGGCGAATGACAAGATAGACGGTAGCGCAGACGATAGCTACAGCCACAACACCACATACTGCCCCAACAATTGCTACGGTCTGGAAAGACTGGCTGGTCTCTTCTTGGTCTTCAGATGCAACTGAAATGAAGCAAATTGATTTCATATTAATAATTCGGTTGGACTATCGAGGGCTTACTGTATTTTGCGAAACGAAACGAAACGAAACGAGTAAACCCGTACTGTATTTTGCGAAACCAGCTCTTCGAAGACTCTAGCGATATATAACTTATTTCTTCCGATTCGTAAACACAATTCGTAGATACAACTCGATGCAGTGATGATTTATAAATAAAAACTTTGAGCCAAAAGGTCAGAAGTGCGCCGTTTCGCAAATTACAGATATGCGAATCTGTAATTTGCGAAACGAGCTCTTTGAAGACTCTAATGATATGTAACTTATTTCTTCCGATTCTATAACACTTTTCGTAGATACGACTCGATGCAGTGATGATTTTTTAATAAAGAGTTTGAGCAAAAAGGTCAGAAGTGCGCCGTTTCGCAAATTACAGATATGTAAATCTGTAATTTGCGAAACGAGCTCTTTGAAGACTCTAATGATATGTAACTTATTTCTTCCGATTCTACGACACTTTTCGTAGATACAACTCGATGCAGTGATGATTTTGTAATAAAGAGCTCGAGCCAAAAGGTCAGAAGTGCGCCGTTTCGCAAATTACAGATATGTAAATCTGTAATTTGCGAAACGAGCTCTTTGAAGGCTCTAATGATATGTAACTTATTTCTTCCGATTCTATAACACTTTTCGTAGATACAACTCGATGCAGTGATGATTTTGTAATAAAGAGCTCGAGCCAAAAGGTCAGAAGTGCGCCGTTTCGCAAATTACAGACGATATGTAAATCTGTAATTTGCGAAACGAGTTTCCCACCAAATCTCACACGTGTCACGCATTATATTGCGTAAGAATGAGAAATAACTAGTAACCTGATATGGCAATGTTTCGGAAAGACCAATATGGTAATTAAAAAAAGGTAGCGGACAGGAAAGAAGTCCCTAAAGATAAATTGCTTTCTGTTCATAAACTATCAACTGGACTAGGCGGCCGGTAAAAAATAACAAAATTGTTGTAGATTTTAATAAATGTACAAACATACATTGCGGTACGCGCAAGGTTTCTAACACATGCTACAGCAATGTCAAAGGGCAGAATTCCAATTTTGACCTGGTTTTTATCTGGTACTAACCAAATGCTATTAGAGCCTTCAAAGAGCTCGTTTCGCAAATTACAGATTTACATATCTGTAATTTGCGAAACGGCGCACTTCTGACCTTTTGGCTCGAGCTCTTTATTACAAAATCATCACTGCATCGAGTTGTATCTACGAAAAGTGTTATAGAATCGGAAGAAATAAGTTACATATCATTAGAGCCTTCAAAGAGCTCGTTTCGCAAATTACAGATTTACATATCTGTAATTTGCGAAACGGCGCACTTCTGACCTTTTGGCTCGAGCTCTTTATTACAAAATCATCACTGCATCGAGTTGTATCTACGAAAAGTGTTATAGAATCGGAAGAAATAAGTTACATATCATTAGAGTCTTCAAAGAGCTCGTTTCGCAAATTACAGATTTACATATCTGTAATTTGCGAAACGGCGCACTTCTGACCTTTTGGCTCGAGCTCTTTATTACAAAATCATCACTGCATCGAGTTGTATCTACGAAAAGTGTTATAGAATCGGAAGAAATAAGTTACATATCATTAGAGTCTTCAAAGAGCTCGTTTCGCAAATTACAGATTTACATATCTGTAATTTGCGAAACGGCGCACTTCTGACCTTTTTGCTCAAACTCTTTATTAAAAAATCATCACTGCATCGAGTTGTATCTACGAAAAGTGTTATAGAATCGGAAGACATAAGTTACATATCATTAGAGTCTTCAAAGAGCTCGTTTCGCAAATTACAGATTTACATATCTGTAATTTGCGAAACGGCGCACTTCTGACCTTTTGGCTCAAAGTCTTTATTTATAAATCATCACTGCATCGAGTTGTATCTACGAATTGTGTTTACGAATCGGAAAAAATAAGTTATATATCGCTAGAGTCTTCGAAGAGCTGGTTTCGCAAAATACAGTACGGGTTTACTCGTTTCGTCTCGTTTCGTTTCGTTTCGTTTCGTTTCGTTTCGCAAAATACAGTAAGCCCTATCGAGGGTGTAAGTAGATATCAGAGATAAAACCGTCGGTTCAGTTTTTTTAGCCCTTCGTCATTCGCTCTGACGAAGGGCTAACGCTCGAGACGTCAGCTTTTTTATTCGTTACGGTGGCCAATTTACAATTTCAACTGAGTTGATATAACTAAATTATACATTTTTTCTTAATTAAGGCGGAGTAATTGAGAATATATGAGAGGGGACATGTCCATAGCTTTTCTGGAGGTTTTCATCAAGCCTTGGTTAATTGTCTATAATCTTTGTTACGGTATATGATGTTACATATCGTTTATATGATATCATATCTAAAATGTTCGAGTTAGCTTCCAGATTCTACAAGATGGCCGGTGCGGCCTCTATCAATCTAACTTGGTCAGTTATCATGGGAAACTAGTCTTGGTTAACAGAGATTGTAAAAAGCACTTAATATAAACCCTGTCTCTTAGCTAAAAGCCTTGTGAATTATCCTTTACCTTCATCTTTGTTTAGTTGTTCCTGCTTAAAAGTGAATGGACCGGAAACAGCATGATAAAGCCGTGACTCATCCACTGAAGCAGAGACTGAACGACGACGTCTACGGTAAACATCAGTAGAAGGAACACCTACGCATGAGGCAGCATTCTTTGGACATTCACAAGTAGTATTGGCTTCATTTGCCAAGCAAACTCTGAAATCACAGTGGATATAAACAGGGTCTCCTTCGGCTGCTCCAAAATACCGATAAGTTTTGAGTGAGAATGCCTCCATGATGCTGTCGTCGGTACAATTGTACTTTAATGTGTCATCGAGATCTGCGCTGACACCATCGCTGCCACAACTGGGTAAGAAATGATAATAAATGGTGTAAGAAAGTAGTGTAAACATAATTCCTCGCACTTTCGACGTAACAAATTTTATCTAAAATGGAGAAGAGCCAGGTAATTCCATAGCATCAGCTATATATTCTATACTGAGTTGATACCAGACACACAGCACGCAAGAAAAGTTTCCTGCGAAAACTATAACGGTAGGTTTTAATTGAGGTTTTGGGAAGGCTAAGGCTTACCATTTATTGGCAAGTAACTGAAAAAAAAGAGAGTGAATGAGATTCATTGTTTAAGGTGAGCCCTACTTCTTTTAGACCTAGCCAGTGTCACTCACTCATGTTTGGTCAGTAGTCTGACAGTGTCTCACAGAAACTAACAAGACTGTCTCAGTCTACCTGGGGTCTATACTGACGGCCATTTTTCACCGAGATTAAGAGCCACAGGGAGTAGTAACGATACAGTACCAGACAGTTCAAGACAAATAGAGGATATTACATGTCCACTTAGGGATACGAATTTTATCTTCGAGTATCTCTCTCGAGTGAGCGAAGCGAACAAGTGAGAGATACTTTCAGCACGAGAAGATAAAATTCGTATCCCCAAGCGGCCATGTAATATTCTGTTCAGTTTTATAGATACTGATGAAATTTCCAAATAAACAACTTTTTTTTATTCATTTTCGAAACAGCAAAATAGTGCAATTTAAGTGGTCACCTATCGCAAAATGCTTGTCATAACAATGTCATGAAACTTGGACATAAAGTTATAAAGGAGACATAAAGACAATAATGGTTATATTTTCTGTTCCAATAAGTCAAAATTCTAATGAAGAAGAGAAAAATTCTACAGCAGTAAAAGTAAACATGTTAGTAACCATGGCGACACTATTATCCTCACACGTGAAAGATATAAATAGTATCTTCACTGCGCGCGACGAAGTTATGATTTTTAGCAAAAGGTAAAATCCTGGTATTTCATTAGTATCTAGTATAATAGTATCTAGTCTTCTTCTAAATTGTTTGAAAATTAATTATAACTGTTATTGTCATTGTTATTACCATTATTATATTTTAGTCGTGTTTGGTGGGCAAATTGATATCACAGAAATTCTTACCCGTTGGTTATTAGAATGAATTTACCGCTAGCATCATCTGGATCATTGCTTTTTGATGAATAACAACTCACGGGGTACAGGTCAAGGTTTGGTGCGCTGCTTTGAGTCGTGACTTCGGCTTTGAAGAAAATTTCTACATTCAGATCAAGATAGCCGGTGACCATTTCCGTATGTGCGGCGTTTGTATACGCCTTGAGAGAAAATGTGAAAACTCCGTCCGCTAAAAGTTGACAAAAAAGAACAAAAACAGCGAGTAAGGATGAGTTAAAAAGAAAAAGAGATAGAGTTTATCATTAAAGGAATTTTCTCGATCTGACAAACGCAAGGCTATTTTGTAATCAAATTAAATGAAGCGAAGTCGAGATATTTATTTAATGATAATAGCTCTCAAATTAGAACTTAAGTCCTTCTGTGGCAGTCACAGATTATTGAAAATGACGAAAACAAAAGTATTTTAAAATCCAAATCCCTACAAGGTAGTTGATGACAACAACTGTTTTTGAACCAGCACGCCCTAGTAGTCAGTTAGCGTAAAGGATGAAAAGCAAAACTTTCTATATTACAAAACGAGGTATTCAGTCACGTTTTTGTTATGAGAAATTAAAATCAAATCAAACATATCTTGATATGAAGATTATTTGTCCCTTTTTTTTCCATTAGCCACTGAAGGAAGGCTGGCCAATACATTCGGTGGCAAAGCGGGTTTGATAGAGGAATCTCCCTTTTGCAGGAATTCAAACTAAGATTAACTAACATAAATTAAACATGCTGTTATCTAGATCAGAGCCGTATACCTGTATCGTTATCTGCTCGGTTCTTGATCGGCACAAAACTCGCTATAGCACTGCCTGTATTATTGTAAGTACACGTGACGTAGTACTTGTGGTCGTAAGCGCGCAACTGGCCTGTAACACCAGGATTAGATTTTTCAGCGTTTATTCGGAGTATGTAAGTAATGTGTGTAGCATTCTGGTTTGACTCTAAAGTACAGTTGGGGAGGGGGAGATTTCCATAAGTAACTGTATCAGCACCAATTGTTGGTTCACACTCTGCATAGCCTGTCTTTGTGGTCCACTCATTTGGGTCCCATTTTCCTGCATCATCCACGTTTGAGATCGATATATTCACAGTGTGATCGGCGTTACAAGTCACTGTGGCGTGCGGCCCTGAGTGTGAGGCATCTGATTGAGAGTAGAAAACAATTTTTAACTCCAGCTCTTTAATTTATGATAGGTAATTTAATGACACATCCTATTTAATTATAGTTGTAAGAAAAGAGAGACTTTGTAATGATAAAATGTTAACGAACCCAAATCAAATCGGTGAAGAAATCGCAGATTTCAATTCTGTTATTTCGTTATTTCTATTCGTAAAGCTTTTATAAAATCGTCAATTCATGAAACCCACGAAGAATTATATATGATAATCACAATTTTGGAATCAAGACTGATACAGACGAAATGACTACGTTACCTTTTGATGATTGCAAAACATGCAGAAATGCCGCCAAAATAATTGCCCTCTTCATGTTGATAATTAGTTTCTCTTGGATCTGCGGCGAGAAATAAAAAATAAATAGATAAACAAATAAATAAATAGACGAAAAGAAATGTACAAAGTTGTTGAAACCCCAGCGCAAGTAGAAATAATTTATTGAAAAAGAATTAGTGATGGTACAAGAGGTGATCATGAGAATGAGAAAAAAAGAGGTAATAAGAGCAACGAGAAAAAGAGCAACAGAGAAGAAATACCTCATTAGAAAAAAAACAAAACAAATCAACAAAAGCCACTCATTAACAAAAATAAACCACAAAAAAACCAAGTAGTTGATGAAGATAAATACCAGCAATAACAGTTTAAAGAAAAACATGGGTTGTAAGAACAACGAAAAAAACCAACATGACTTTTTTCGCTCAAAGTTTAACATGGTTTCTTTTTAAACAACAACAAACATATGAAACATATGTGTGAACTGCGGTTATGAGACGTATATGAGAACGATCCTTCGCAGTAAAGCACCATTTGAGCAATAGTGGAAATCAGACCTGAAAAAAATTTCAGGCCTGTACGGGATTCGAACCACTGACCTCTGCGATACTAGTGCAGCGCTCTACCAATTGAGCTAACAAGCCAACTGGGAGCAGGCCATCAAATTAATTCGATATAAACCCGTAGATGGTTTCTTTTTATAATATTCTTGCTTTCTTCGGCGGACTATTCCCGTTTTCGAAATAATCACAAAATTCCTTGATGATTAATGATTGATAACTATGCCAAGAATAAAACAATTCCACAATAGCTCTCTATGTGATCATTTGACGAGAACGAAGCCGCCAATATCACGTCGTGATTTCTAGAACTGTTTTGTTGTTTGTTTGCTTGAAGTAGTTTACAAATTACACTTTGCCACAGGAAAAATCCTAGAATTCTATTATAGGTTTGTCCCAAGAACACCTTAGGCTCGGACTTCAACAGTAAAATTCAGATGGTTTTAAACTTGGTGCATTTTGAGGTTCCTTCGAAGAATGGCACAGATTTTTAGCTTTTATATGTTAATTGTCATTCTTAACGAAAAGCCACAAGAAGTTCAGTATTTATGATCGAACTTTTAACAAGGCGTGGAAGGCTCTTGCAGAATATTGCATTAACAGTAGTATTGCTAGGATGGAAAAACAATTTTCAACCTAAACTGGTAATGATACAAGCAATAAGGTAGCAAAACATGATTCTAAAAGGCAACGAAGGAAAAAAAAAAAAGCTGCTTCACATGCTAATTAAGGTGTGGCCTAGAAATTTGGACCGAAGTATTCAGGCAGAAACATGATTGGGAACACTAAGTGGTTTGCTCGTTGAAGTTCATTTCAGATCTATTCACAGAGGAAGAATGAAGTTGCCATCCTCAACTAAACTTAGTGAGGTAGGTTGTATATCGCTCTGATGAAAGTGAAAATGCAGAATCGAGCTTGAAATGCGTTAGAGCAAAATAGCTTGGTCGCGCCGTTAGAAATGCGCCTCGTCAAATATCAAGACAAACTTAAAAAGCCCAAAAATTTGAATAATTAAGGATTCTATTTCTTTTGCTCAAGATGCAATTTGCTGAGCTCAATATTTTCTGAGAAAGTAACAAACGAACCGCAACCCTAAGGACGCACTGTTCTGGGTAGGGTTCGTAATTTCTTGATTGATGGTCAATCAAGTTTGCTCAAGATGCAATTTGCTGAGCTCAATATTTTCTGAGAAAGTAACAAACGAACCGCAACCCTAAGGACGCACTGTTCTGGGTAGGGTTCGTAATTTCTTGATTGATGGTCACTTCGACGTTGGCAAAATTTCCTTTTGTCGAAGATAGGAATTCACCAACTCGTGGGAAAGCTTTGCATTACTGTAGGAAAACATCGCTTGGATGTAACTCTTCATCTAGAGCCCATAAAAAAATAATAAAAACTGGCTTTGTAACTTACCAAAACTTAGGTTTACTCCACAATCGGTCCGTAGTAAGATTTGCACGTGAAAAATGGGATCGCAAGATGAGAGGAATGACTTTACACTCACCGGAAATAGTAAAAATAAGGCAATGAAAATTGTGAATAAACCTCCTAGGAAATAATTGTTTTCACAGTCGTGTTACCTCTCAGAACCTAGTGGCTAAATGAAAAAATGCCTCCCTTGTCTTTTCATATAAGTTCGTGACAAACAAAACCGCAATGCGGAATACGCAAAAAGAAAGGAACAAAGGACAAAAAGCAAAACAAAAGAATACGATAGTTCACAGTTTGAAAGCTCAACTGAAGCATAAACAAAACGTCAAGTCTATCTTATTTATCGCGTGGGCCAATGATTCATGATTGTGTAGAAACTTTCATGCAAGTCTTCTAGAACGCTAAAAAGTTCCATCACATCTTCTATCCTATCTTTTATCCTTTTGAGAATGTCACGCAGACAGTTAGATCTGATTATTTAAACAGAGTTTATCCGTTGTTTAACAAAATTGCGTCCTAAATAATCCTCAATTTAGCTGAACCTTTTTCTGAACAGTTATGTTTGAGAGCAATGTTAAGGGGGTCGAAAACTAACAGTGGAAGGACATATATTTAATTAGATCAACGATCTCCTAGAGAAAGCCTGAAACCCACTAATTGCGTAAATCAGAACTCGTGTAGTTAACCGCGTGGGTTATCTCCAGCGTCAAACTGACAAATATTTATATAAGCACACTTCTACAGATTTGACTGCTCAGGGAACAAAGTTTCTGACGATACAATCAGATTAGCATTTGATTTTTTATACAAAAGAAAGCTTTCGTGACTACAGTGATAATGTCACCGTGCGTAAAAAATTACGAAAATTGGACATTGCCATGTTAGGCAGACTTCATACTGCCAAATCGTCCAACAAGTTCTAGATTAATTTTCGAAAGGTACTTTGCTTGTGAAGAGTCAAAAACAATACCAAGATGACATCATGCAATAAGTTTTGATATATAGCTCTGTTATCCTCCTCCAGGTTAGGATGTCAGCAGGAAAATAAAAGCATGAATATCGAACGGTTGATTAGGCGTCACATTGGACACAAAACCTCACAGAATTATAACTTGCACTGATTTAAACATTCCACTAATTTCGTATGCATAAGTAAACGAGAGTTCTACAGGTAAGCAAACTCGAGGAAAAATCATGACCTCGAACATTCAGCTACAAAGAAATATATAGTGCAGGGAATAAATCTTGTGAACTTAGTGGTCACGTGCGTTTAGAAGCAACAGTATTAGATAAGCTTGCCGTGATTTCATTTAGAGTAATTTTGTTTTTTCGATAAAACGCTCCATCAGCTCCTTTGCGATACTGTGCACATTAACAATGTCAATCAGATGACTGGAAATTATATATTGTCGCTTTTCATTGCCTAGAAAATATTTTTTGGATGAGTTTGATATTCATATAGACAAATTAAATGCATTCTATACGTTCCCACTTACCTGTAGCAAATATTCTCCCAGAACTCATAAACTTAAAATATGAAAAGGCCAATGATGCCACAAAGTAAGAAAAACAAAACAAATTAAAAAAGAAAAAAAAAACACACACAGTCTGCCTTCACGATCAATTATCATGCTGGACAGGATGGGTTGGGGCAGGTAGTTTTAAAATAATTTGCTTCTCCACTTTATTTCAAGAAAATGCTATTTCAAACTGGTGATTTAATAAAGAGGTTTGTATATTCTACATTCTTTCAGATGAAATCCAACTGTTTTTAACACCCGCATAGTTCGTGATGTTTGCCTTCAATTAGTATTTGAATACCCTTGACGGGCACTTCACCGCAAAATGGTGCTAGAACCTTCTGGACTTTTAAGGGTCCTGTGAGTGACAAAAGCAATTACTGGTAATTTATTAGCTCTTAATTTTAGTTTTCCCTATTTTTCATAAGATAAAGAATATGGAAATTTCGATACATGAACTATAGTTGACTCCTGGTGAAATACCCTGAAAGACAGGTTGAAAACGTCGAAATGGTTTATGGAGCTTTCAGCACAAGTTTAAGTGTTATTCGGGATCGTTAGTTAATACTACCTAATATCAAAACAGTTATAATTTGTCAGAAGCCTTTGATAGCCTAGTCAAGAAGATCTTTTTCGAAAATTAGGAACGCAGAACACGCGGAAAAAATGTGAGACCCATGGAGAAACAACATTCCTTTATGAGATCAACTTTGAGAATACTTGCTTAAAAATTGGCGCGAACATAAGCGTGTGTACATGGGAATATGAAGCAATGATGAAGTTTAAAGAGCACGAGAGAAGCGTAATATTTGCTCGAGGCGCAGCTGAGGAAAACTCTAGCTGCTTGAGGGCTCTTAAAACTTTCCAAGTGCTTCATGTCTCCATAAATGCGCAACTGACATACCAATTGTTTTATACCTTGATCGACACAGTTGTTTGGATGTTCTTTCTCCCAATTTTAAAACGTGTGAGAACGACAGTGCGCAATTTTAGCCAACTCTGAAATAAAAACAAAATTAGATAAAAATAACAGAGCACATTTAGCAACTGGATTTAAATTTTTTATTTCCACCGCAATCCTTTTATTTAATAGTTTCATTGTACAATGAATTTGAGACCTCGTGTCAGTTTAAAGGAGAAGTTTCCCAAGAAATCACAAAATTTTTGACTCTTTGACCGCTTTCGGCGTGCTTTAATCATTCGACAACGTACGCCGCCGGTTTGAATCTCGCTTAGCAACTAGGCCAGTTACTATGTCTTAGCAATAGATGTTTTGAACAACGACAAGAAGCGACTCAAAATGGCAATCTTGACTCAAGCAAAGTATCTGAGCAGCAGATATTTGTGAACTTCGTGTTGTGGTTTTGGTTGTGCGGCCAGAAGTAAACTGACGGCATCTACGATCAAACTCTACTGGAACAAACGTTTTGGTTAATCCTTGACAACTTGAAAGATGCGCTACGAAGTAGATATTTACAGGAACCTTTCTAAAGCCGAAGAAAAGAATTGTTTTTCCTTTAATTAAAAACAAGCCCTACGCAATCTGGACCAATAAAAGCTGATCTCAATCTTGGGTTACAGCTCTAGCAGAAATTTAACCCTGTAGTTTAGAGAGCCTAAAAACTCCGTTAGCTGCGAATATCAACAAATTTATTTTTGTATTTAACGATTACGAGTAAATTTACTGCAATTTTATATTATGTAGAGCACAGGCTGCCCTCAATAGCCATAAAGGGCTAGAAAGATGGGGGGCAGCCTCACCTAGGTGATTGATTTATGGATATTGAGGTCAGGTACCACTCACGCACACACACCTACACGAAAAGAAAAAGAGCAGAAATATAGATTAATAGATAAATAAACAAAAAAGCAAGAAAAAGAAAAGCAAAAAGAAAACTTAGGATGCCAGTATTACACAACGGAAAGCCTGAAATAATGTAGAGTTAAAAAATAAACAACAACAAAAAAATTCTGCAAATAGCAATTAATATTTCAATAAGTTTGGACTAATGCTTTTCCTTAAAAGGTTTTAAAGGGAGAAGCTTGATCTCATCATATTTATTTCAAACTTAAGCACCCTGGACCTTACTTTGAAAATTCCATAATTTGCTCTGACTTTTGGGTTAGTATAAGAGCGTATAAGTCATCTTGCAGGAGAACTTAGTGTTATGGCCATGCATGTTTCTAACAGATGGCATCTAGAGGACCACATTCTTGCCCTGGCTGAAATACATGCCTAAAAGCTCTTCTACTTAATGGTTACGATAATTCTCAAACAGGATGGTGTCCGGTGTTGAAAGCCTGATTTGAAGCGGTGCATGATTATAAGTGCTGGCCTCACCACTTTGGAAGAGGTTTTAACAACGATGCACTATTCAGTGATGGAGATCACCCGTCTTGCTCCGAGGAAATGGTTAAAAAAAAACAAACAAACAAACGAATAAAAACCAAAGGGAAGGCGGTTGCATAACGGCTTGGACGATATGTAAAAGGGTACAGGCTCAAGAGTGTGTTCTTGGACAAGACACTTTGCTCTTACCCAGAGCCTCTCTTCAATCTCTGCCCAAAGTGTGAATTGTTTACGGCGAACCAATCACGGTAGACTGACAAAATGCTGGGGAAGGGGGTACCCTACGATGGACTAGCATCAAGTTAAGGGGGAGGGAGAGGGGTAGAGCAAAACTCCTAATCATGGTAGGAAGACCAGCCCAAGGCTGTCATGGTGGTTACCGGTCGTTTCGTACCTACTGTTGTTTCGAACCAAATCGTTTCGTACGTATACCCAGTCAGTTGAGTCGTTTCGTACCCAAACTAATTAAAAATATATGTTTTCCATGTTCACATTTGGAGGAACAATATCACAGTTTCACAAGCTGTCATTGTTTAAAAAAGTCACATGTATGAACAAAAGACTTTTGTATTAAAAATATCACACTAATCTTGTGCTAAGCAATATCTAAGTTGTTTTTGTTCAGAAGGTCACAAGTGTCACAAGTTTTTTTTTTTGTAGGTTACTCGTTTGACTCTACAAACTTGTCCAACGCAACGATTGACATCTGTTCAAACGCTGGTGCGTGAGGAATTTCTAATATATGTATGAATCGATCAGCGGTTTGGGTACGAACCAACCCAAACTTGGTACGAGCCAACTTAAATTTGGGTACGAAATGACCGGATACCTTCAGGGTCACTTGGCTAGAGTACAGACGGTAATTATCAAGGATTCAAAGATTAGTGGGGTGAAACAAGATACCTAGTCAAGAGAGGATACAAAATAAACTATTTATCCTTCTTAAATATTGTATTTTTATTACTGGACTGAACAATATAAAATACAAATAATTGCAAGCTGTGACAAAGTTAATACACAACAGGAATGAAAATACTCTGATTTTGTAATTGTTTTCAACACAGCTGGCTTTTCACGATCAACTTTCATTAACTACTTGGTTCACAACCTCTGAAACTGTAAGCCTTGGTTTAGTATCACTTCTTCACTTCCATCGGCGTGTTCCGAAGATAAATAACTGGCAGTATGAATTTCTGACTTCTCTAAAAACATCTACTTTAATCCTCAATTAAAATTAAAAGTCCTTTTGTTGTTTCCACTCTGAAATCACAAGACTGATTTCTTCTTTCCAGCCTCAAGACATTGAGAACTAAAATGAATTAATCCAGGTAACAACAAACGACTGAATACATTCAAGGGTTAGCTGAGGTTTCTCTAACACAGCGGTCAGTCAGGCATGCCCATGCGCGATGGGATTAATCATGGCTAGCCGCGCGCCAATTTTCTGCGCAAAATTGAAATGTTCATAGATTTCTGTAAAAGGAAATAAAAGTAGGAAAAAGGGAAACTCCAGGCTTTTCGAACACATAGCTTGGTATCTTGTTGATCTACCTTCCTTAGTGTTTTGAGTTTACTGAAGAGGTTATACGGTTTTCAAACTCCGTGACTTACTAGCTTGTGTGGCTGTTTGTAACTCGTGAGAAACACTGACGTTTGACCACTGTGTTGATTGTACTTAAAGCCCTTAGCATTAATCCATGATTATAGGTTAAAAGGGGGTTTTGATTTCTCCTATATAAAAGTATGTAATAAGGATGAAGACTTTGGGGGCTTCATCACAGCGAACGGAAAATTATAGAAAGCAAATTATGAATCACTCAGCTCTTAATCGCGTTTCAGACAGTTCACCTCCTGTGTTTCAAAATGATTTTAAAATGAAATGGATTAGCGAAATAGGAGACCTCCCGTGTTTTTATATCCACATGACTAATAATTTCAATATAGTACTTCCTCAACTTTACGTTGACTTTACACTCAGCGTTTTGACGTCTGTATCGTCGAAGGCTGCATTATCCTGAGCTAGGTCAGCGGTGACATTTTTCACGGCAGGCCCACGAGAATTTTTAGAGAGCCTCATCATAACCACCAGGCCTATTATTATTGCCATGGCAACCATGGCACCCGCACAGAAGATGACCACCCAAGTCGTGGGAAAATTTTCGCTGTCTTCTTGGATCGTGTTTGAATCTGAAAAAATGAAAGATAAGTGTGGTTGGTTAGTTTAGTTCAGAGACATCGAACATCTAACTCAGCCTCGTCTTCAAATGTCCTGTCTTTGATTAGCCACTGTGCACGTGGTGACATGGGAAAGAGCTTCAAATCTACTGTGCATGTCAAGATCAGAATCAAAAAGAGGCAAACGGAGTAGAATCACATGAAATAGCAAATTTACCGAAGGATTGCAGAATTTTAGACAATTTGAAACGTGTTAAAGTTGTCTACGTCGATTCTCCAACCGTTTGTGAATCACTTAGAAGAGTTTCTGCCGAGGTGTAACAGCAGCAGTGGAGGTGGCGAGAAAGACTGAAAACTGGCCATAGAAAAGAAACAGGAATTCCGAGAGGTTTTAAAGAACATAAGCATATCATGATGGCTAGAAAATGATTTTATCAGTGATCATAATGTTTTTCTTTTCTTTTTTTAGAAATTTGAACATATGTAAAAGAATAGAAAACATGTTCATCATGATTTTTGATCACTTTTATCATTCAACGTGGATTGTTTTTCGGTTAGTCCAAACAGGAAAATATACTCTTATGCCAACCGATTGCCAAATTTTAGCTCTATCACCGAATAAAGAAACATCCTTCCTTCGTTAATCATCGATCGAACCAAAGGCTTACAAACCTTCTTCACTGTCATTTTCATTGGCTGTAGGCCCGGTGGTTTTGCCTTCTTCAACGATGGTAAATGGTCCAAGAACTAAATGCACTTCATTTGGATCTTGCTCTTCCAAGTTCCGTCTCTTTCGTCTACTTGTGCAGGCATTACATTGCGTAGTACAAGTGGAAGCACTATTGCTTATCAAGCACGCTAATGCATTACAGTGGAAATAAACCCGGTCACCAGCACTTCCACTAGCGAAGCGGAACGCGGACAAAGTAAACGTTTGAGTGTTGGTGGGGGTTGCTGAGCAGTTATAATCCGTCACAAACTGATCACTTTGAACATGGCAACTAATAAAAAAAAATAGCAAGGGTAGTATATGATCAAATATATCTCAAAGGAGTTACTTTATCAAACTATGAACTGAGCTCAGAAGTTAAAGAAGTATGCATCAGAAATCATTTGATTTTCGTTTAAACCATAAAAAAGAATAATTAACCATGATTCTTACTGCATTTGGGATACAAGTACACGAACTTTTAAAAACTGTCTTGAAATGTGCTAGAAATGCGAGGTAGTCCGCCGCCATACTGAATCTTACGTACGTATAAATAACTAAGGGTCAAATTTTATAAAATAAGTGGAGGGGGAGGTGGGTTGGAGGAACCTCACAGTTTTATTATTATTTATTTATTTTTAAGATTTATTAAAAATGAAAAATCAGCCGCCAATAAACTGCCAATGAGGGAGGTCATAAGAATATTAAAGAGCCTTATGTGGGGATCCGATAAATTATGTTGACACTACCAAATTCCCCAGTTTCGATATCTATTTGTTTTTTGTTTTTGCTTTGTTAGAAGTTCATGGACAAGAAAATAGTTGAAAGCAGTATGACTTCAGTTTTGGTCAGTTTCGCTCAGATAACGTGCGTTAAGATTGAAAAGCAAAGAAGCTTTGTTCTTCGAGAAAACGGATTATCGGTTTCCTGTCCATTATGTGAACATTGTGTAACTTCTCCGTCAGAGGAATGATTATACCTTGATAAGACGATAGAATTTTCTTTGCTATCCCCTTAGGAGATGTTTGTTAGCTAAAAGGAAGAAGTACTAGTCGTGAAGTTAGAGATTTAAAACAACGAAAACGCTTCGCATTTTCGGAATCTTACCCGCTTTGAATAAATATGTAGCTGTTAGCATCATTGACGTTATTGGTGGGCGTAGCCTTGCACTGGGTAAGATGTAATTCAATGTCACTGCTTGTAGTTTGAACCTCAATTTTGAAATATAGTTTCTGCCCCAAAGCGATCACGGTATCCCCAACAGGGGTTTGATGGTTTTCGTCCGTGTGGATGTTCATAGTAAACGTCAGGGCTCCAGTACCTGTCAAACAACAAGATATTCAAATCATAGAAAAACCAGAGTAACATAAGTGTTCTTAATACTTTATCAAAATTATGACAAAAATTCACGAACGCAACTGGTTATCAGCAGCCCGGTTTGAGCACTATCAGGTGAGTTTATGCGTCATGTTTGTGATCAGATAGTGCATTAGGACAGCTTATGCACCACTCATGTGGTGCATAAGCTGTCTGTATAATTGGATTCAATTGGTATGTACATACACAGGCTCTTACATAGACCAATTGGCTCATTGATTTTCTGCAGGAAAAAATCAAAGGAATAGAAGAGGAAAAAAAATTGAAAAATAGCTTTGACCAATAGGTATTTTGGTTACGGTGAATATATGAAGTTCATATATTTTGTACTGCGGTTATAGATACGAATGATGCACGATCCTCGCAGTAGAGAGCGCTATTTATGCAATAGCGAAAATCAGACCTGAAAAAAATCAGGTCTTTTTTCAGGTCTGATTTTCGCTATTGCATAAATAGCGCTCTCTACTGCGAGGATCGTGCATCATTCGTAATAGGTATTTTGCGTCTCAAAATTTTGTCATAGTTTTGATTAAACTCTGTCCATAACATAATCATACTTAACAGTTAGATTTCAAGAGCCAATGATCTATAATTGTTTTCAATTGGTATGAAGCTAGTTCTCATTCAAGCTTAACAACAAGACAGGCTCATATTTCTTTTTTTTTTTTTCCTTGCTTTGTTCACTCGCCATCAAGACGGACTAATATAAATCTACTACTAGCTTCCCATCACAAGTAATGCAATCTGATCGGCCACGCTACTTGCTATCTAGCTATTCTTTGTTATTGTCCATCAAAAATTTTTGCTCTCGCACGATTGGTCTAAACACATCACGTGACCGAATATGCCCCAGCTAAAATTGTGGAATATCTGAGGGTGTACTTTAAATGATATTCCCAAAATTTTAAACCTTACGTCGCGATTGAATCTTTGTTTTAATTTTTAATTCAAGATGAGAAAGTGTTGTGGTTGTTACAGAAGAAGGGACATGTTCATTTGTGCATAAGGTCGAATCAGACATCACAGAGTACCCGGCATCTGATACTTCTTTCGCTTGATATTTGGAAGCCTAGGCTACCGAATCGCCCGAAAAATGAACGATTAGTCGAGAAGTGTCGAGTGCTACTTAGATATGTTGTAGCCACTTTTTCAGTTGAATGAATTATTTCTTTCCTGGGTCCGTGAGCGGAATTTCCAGACAAAGAGATAATCAAATCTAGAGTTTTAAATTAAACTATTGCCGTTTTTCTCTATCCGATACTTTTGGATCAAGATTTGATGTCTATTTCCTATCGTGTTAATATTTTTCATGTTAGTGAAGTCCACCCAAACGGTGTCTATCGGTAGAATTGTATGACATGATACAATGTTTCCAGTGAGATCGCCCCAAATTCATTCAGAGGTTGAATTTAAAGTGAAAGCCTCTATCTTGGCGTGACAGTATCGATGGACATGTTAGGTCTAATTTGAAAACTGAAGGGAAGTCTTAAGAACAATCATTAAGTGATAGAAGAAAAAAACAAAACAAACAGACAACCTACTCATGACAAGTTCTAAAGGAGAACTATAGTGCAGTTAAATCTACTCACCAGAAGCAGCTGTCGGAGTTCGCTCGTATGAGCAAATGATGTTGAATTCGGCTTCGTCTGGTTCTGCTGTGGTATTGAAGACAACGTTGCGGTAAAACGATCTTGTTTCATCGTTTGAGATAGTCAGAGCTGTTTGACATGTTCCAAGGGTAATGTCAAAGTCGAAAGTGGTTGAACCATTAGTGGCTTTACAGTTTCTGTCTTTGAGAGCCAGGTCGGTCGCGGCAATAGCAGGATCAGTATTAGTAAATAATGACTTTTGAATCGCCACTAAAATGTTGGACGCCTGGCAGGTGACGGAAACTTTCTCTGAAATAAAATGAATCAAATAAAACGATGAGGACGACTGTATCATCGCTGGTCAGTTAAATAAATTAAAGGGAGGGGGTGTGGGGGGGGGGGGAAGACATGGGATATAGAACGATTTGATATTCTTGTTTCATGATTCCTTTTATTTTCTAGCCCAACGAAGCTTGATTCATTTGCAACTTTTTTTCAATATTAATAATTCAGTTTGAAGTATGTCTCGTAATTCATGATCCCAAATTCCAACCTTATAAATTCATAATTCTATCTAATTTGACCAGCGTGATTCACCACAGATGACCCATGATTCCACCCACCCACCCACCCACCCCTCACTCGCCATCCTTCCCCGGTGCCAGTTAGCAATAGCTGGTTTCATAGACGTATTTCATAATAAGCGTCAAGATCAATCTGGGATTGCGTTGGCTTTGTTATATTACGCCCTGTGAACACTTTTGAAAACACGCGTCACAGGCATCCCTTCGTTTAATCAGAGGCAAAACACTCTCAGTTGTTATTTCATCACTCGCATCCAGTCCCGCACGTCATTACGTCATGTTTTAATTCTCATTGATCCTTTAGTTCTTCTGATTGATCTTTGTGTTTAATTCAATTTTATTTTAATGTCACTCGATGAAATAGTCAAGCCACAAAACCTAAAGCATCGAAGCCGTAAGTATGGTGTTCACGTGATCTTAACTGAACAGCGTAGCCGGGTGATATAAACCTTGACATGACGTCACTTGCGATATTTTTAAATGAGTAGCGAGAAATATGATGATTCCTGAAACCTCTTTTCCAGTCTTCCTTTCATGACGACCGCCACTTAACAACCGGGTGCACTGGCCACAGTTTGTCCCGTCGTGTTCGACATTGTCACCAGTCTTCTCAGTGTTGTGCTCGTCTTGCGCTCATCTCTACTTACGGAGAGTCTTGAATGGGCTATTTTGTTCCCCAGATGTTTCAAATACAACCTTTTAAATATCATTATCATCAAGATAATATCGCCGTGAAACATACCTGGTACGGCATAAATCTCCACTCTTAGGCATATGTCGTTGGAAACTGGCTTAAACCGCAGATGTGTCGCAGTTACGGCCGTTGTTAGGCTATGGAACGTAGTGACGTTACCACCGGCTGAAGAGGCGTGGAAGGTCTGGAGAGATATTGGAAACGTTAAAATTTCACAGCAATAAAAAAGCAGGATTAAGGGAAATTAAAGCTACTGCTTCCCTTTTCAGTTTTAAGAAAAATTAAAACCATTTGACTGACCGAATACCAATAATCTATTGTAAGCATCCGCCCAAAAGAAAGACCACTATTGATCTTGAAGAATTCTAGTTTGTAAACTGCTAAGACAAGGACAGCAGGGAAAATAATACAAACGCCAGCACCAAGGCTTTAAAAATGCCAATAACGAAGTTTTAGAGAGAAAAAGTATATAATTTGTAAATGAAGTTTCCGTTTTCAAATGACGCAACTTTTGGTGATCTCACGTTTTTTTAATTTTGCATTGTACTACTTCTTCCACTTTTTTCCAGCCTGGAGAACTGAGCGTATATTCAAATCCTTTACATAAAAATGATTGAATGAGCTTGTGAGCGAAACAAGTAGATAAAAATTACAGGTCAATTATTTACCTGCCCTGAGTCAACATCAGTAAAGTTTAATCCGTTTATTGAAAACTGGAGCATAAAGTTTGTAGACTCTGTAGCGCCAGGCTTTCCTTGTACTTCGACGCCGCATATTTCGTAGTTTCTTCCTAGGTCTATCGTAAGATATGGATCACTGTCATTGCCAGCTGCTAGTGGACACCAGGCATTTTTTCCGGCAAGGCGACCATCTTTGGCAGGAAAACTCGTGAGTGCCGAGCTTCCATTCATGCTACCATCAGGTATAACTTTCAGTTCATCTCGAACACCAACCGGAGTGTAAGAACACGCACCTGAATGTTTCCAATCAAAAAAATGCGCGTACAAATATACTCTAGCACACATGCGCAAATGATTAGCTGAATTTCATCTCCCGGGATTGATAAAGCCATAGCCTATTAGGTTATTATTACTGACCATTAACCCCAGTTACTGGATTAACAAGGTTTTATTTTGAATTATGCTATCAGCCAGGTTTATAACATTATTTTATGAGCGTCTTTAAATTGAGAAAAAAAAGTTATTTCGCCCCTGTCAACTTCTTTGCCAGGGTCCTCTATCCTCCGGTCTTGAGGAAGAACCCTTATAGCGGCTGTTCATGTGCCTATGCAGAAGAAAAACAAAACGCTGTAGGGAGGGTGGATGCTCAACTTAATTTTGTCATTTATGCAATTCAGTTGGTATTGATAAAACTTCGGCGCATGAACCTCTCCTTCGATATGTCTTTGTTGCAATCTTCCGAATTCTAGGATCTCGTGGGTGGAAGAGAGATGACCCTGGAAACGATATTACGCCTTCGTGCTTGTTGGATATATAAACAATGGCCTCCACTGGGCGCGAAAATATGCACGGATATTATCCAGCGGACATTATCTGTTCCGACGTGCGAACGGTTTTCCGAGAGCAACGTTCGGGGAAAACTGAGATTCGAGGAGCAAAATTATTTGATGGATTATAGGACGTGATTATGACCAACTGATATCTGAAGAACTCTCGGGTTATATTATTATGTCTTCTGTTAGAAATTTCTTACCAGCTGCCGACGAAATGAGTTGAAACACTGCTACAAGGATCTGTATCCATGTGAACTTTGTCATGCTTGTACGAGTCTTTAGGTGGTGATCAGATTTTTGGTTCAGTAAACTTGACACGATCTGAAAGTTGAGAAAATATCGAAATCACTGTTAAAAGATAAAGATCATCAAGCATTGCGAACGTTTGAAAGAAGGCAGCAATCTGTTAATCCTTTAATTTTGAGATTTAGGAAAATAAAACTTCTCTTTTGCCATTTACTGACTGCAGTTTCCTTTTATCTATTATGCATTCTCAGGCAGACTTTAATTCTAGAACTGTAGAGAATAAACAACTATGGAAAAATCATTTGATGGTGTACCTCGGTAAAGTCTCCAAAGCAGACAATAGGCTAGCCATGAGAAGGTCTATTTCAAGAAATTCAACTACAAGACCGAACTTTCTCGCGATAAAGGATTGACCTGTGATAGTGTATGACGCACAACCCCCGCACAACAAAATTCTGGAAATCCTGATGTTTATCAAGGTCTAAAGATATGAAATTTTTTCCTTTAGCTTGCCAAAGCCAAAGCTATGATGTGCTAACGATGTTACCATGAAAAATAAGGTCCTTGGTAAATCACAGGAGTCTCGATGAGTAAAGATAATGATACAAGGTTCTGCGAGACTCAAAGTATGCTTGAGCCTTAGAATCATGCAGCGGATAAGTTTCAAAGGTAAACCACACAATTTAATTCAACTGAAAAAGGACAACAACTTTCACAGAGCAAGTCAAGACACATAATTTGATTTCTTTTCAATACCCTATTTCTGATAGCATTCTCATCAAATCAATTCTCAGTGAATCACAATAAATTACAGCCGGGCGTAGTGTTATTATTAGGACGTTAAAACTCAAAAGATAAGAGGCGGCGCTAAAAAGTACTTACGTTCGAGAAAGCTTCTACTTCAACCAAGTAGTGTTGCTAGAACCAGTTTATTGCGAGCTCGAAGAAAATTAAATTGAAACTAAAACAGCTGTGAGTGTCTGGAGAGTTCTGTATTCTTTTTTAATTGAATGCAGTAGCATTCCAGAGACTTGGTAAAAATTTCTCATATCTTGTAGCCAAGCACAGGCTGTTAGTGACACGTTCATTGACAGGCTCGTCAATTGTTGCATTGCAGCAATTTAGTTTTTCAAGCAAGGTTAATTTCGTCTCTAGAGAAGTAGTTTTTACCCTAATAATATACGTTGCGGAGAGCGGAACAATTTGTGGATCTATCAGAACAGACACCCAAACACCCGAGTTTAAAACAGTCACCGTTGGTTTAATGATCCAGAAGTCTTACTATTTGTTTTTTTGATGATTTTGAATTACAGGTTGAGGTACAATTTAGGGCCTGTTTGATTCAGAGATTGCTGTTTTCATTACAAAGAATAACCACTGTTTAAAACGACCCTCAAACTCCACAGGAAGTCGCGTTAAATTGCTGCTGGCACAACGCCATGTCATTTTCCAGCAAACAGATGGTGGGAATTGACAGTATAAATGCGTCTTGTTAGAGAATTTTATCTTGAAATACCACCAGATTCTCTTAGCAGAGTAAATAAGAAATCTCGGTACCATTACAGAAGAAAGAGAGCCTCGAAGAGTTTAAAGCAATTCGATTTTATATTCAGATGTACAACTTGCTAAATGTTATGATCCTCATTTCATGTTTTACGTTCACTGCACCTCAAACGATAATAAAACCTAAAACAGTTCCCCATTTATTCATTGCCGCAGTTATTGTAGTAATTTCCTGATCGAGTGTTGTTGCTTGCGCTAGCATTTGTTTAGCCTTTTTAACTTCCAGAAGTGATTAACATGTTCTCCTCATAACATCCATACATGATCCAGCAAACAGATAACAGGAATACTCAAACTTATCAGGTAGAAGTTCCTATCTTGATCTAACACCAAATTAATTCTCGTAACTGGTCTACCAAGGAATGTGTTTATATCGGCTAGAGGGGAGAATTCACAATCAGACTTGGGTTTCTAGATACATATAATTGTGCTTTAGGAAATCAGCCGCAGCGCTTTGGCTCTTCGCAGCTGATAACGGCACAGTCAGTCAGTAGATCACTATAGTTAAGTCTGGAGTAATATTTTACCATGGGAAGTAAGAAGGAAGAAACGAAAACGAACCAAGTTTCAGTCGAACCCTTTCCGAGTTCTAAACGTCCTCACTTTCGAAATGAGGTCTGGTGTCAAAACCTTGCTAGTGATAATGGTTTTTTTTTTCTTTTTGCATCAAAATTGATAAAGTCGTTTCAACTTACCCCCGGACAAACGATCTCGAAATTACCCTTATAAAAATATCATAAACTATCATAAATGCAGGCATCTGATTGGCTATCCAACTTATCCAGCCTTAGGTTGTAGAGCAATTGAAAACAAAATGAAAAAAAGACCATGGGCCTATCTTGTCAGTAATTAAGATTTGAACGACCATTAGACTATTAGCAGAACAACTGGATTATTTGCTTTCGATTTATATGAATGATGGTTAATTCGCGATTCTTTCTCATCAACTATCAAGCGATTGCAATTTCGAGGTCTGTTGTTACATAATTGTTTTGATTAAGGCCTTTGCAACAACAAGTTGTCGATGCTCCATATGCTAGTATTAACTTGGCTCTCCTTGATGTAAGCGTAAAAGGAGAACAATTCCAGTGAATTCAACTCAAATAATAATATTAGTTTTGGACTGAGAGAAACAGTATAGTTTCAGTGAAATAAACAGATGCATGGATTTGCAAATCGTAGGGAAGACTGAAAGCCTTCCCATTGGGGTCAACTTGCTCACTGTCCGCATAAATTATATGAGAAAACAGGAAAGAGGCACAAATTGACAAAAACTCTAAGAACAAAATTCTTGCGTTTACACTTTCTGAACCTGAAATTTTTTATCAATAATACTTTTCTAGTGTCTACGCAAATTTTGATTGAGAAGTTACTTGAAAATCGTCTTCTCCCGTTTAAACTATTTTTTAAAAATATAACATCTTGATCAAGCAACTATGTCAAATTATTCACTTGACACTATTTCTCAAGAGTGTACGTGTGGTTTGAAATTAAAAGAACTCATTCAAGTGCACTAAATAACACTTTGAAGTCGTGATTACTAATTCATTTTGCAAAATGTTACGTTCGATTCTGCTTCAACGCATTTTCGGAATTCTTGTCATTGTAATGATTTTTAATCATGAAATACGGTTCCTATATAAGCCGCTTTTGATTGAAATATAACTTGAGTTAAGTTCTAAGGCATTTTTAAATCGTAAAAAAATTAAACAAACGTGCTGGCTAACCTTAACAAGCACAACAAACCGCAAACGTTTCACTGCTCTAAGAATTTTAAGAAAGAAAAATTACTTTGACAGTTTATCATTTTTCTAGAATATACGTCGCCTTTTAAGCTGTAGACTTTAGTTCGAAGATTGGAAGATGTAAGACCTTTACTTTCACAGTTTTATAAAGTAAAGAGGGGAATGACAAGCTCTATTTTGACAATTTTACTCTGAATCTTGTTGCGTGATTTGCATACGCATACTAAAGCTCAGAAACAGTGCCTTAACTGTTACCTGCTTAGAGCAGACGCGCAAGAAAGACTAAAATCAAGCCATTGAAATGTTAGAATCAGTTATTTCCATGAAAAAAGGGACTATTGATTTCTAAATTTGTTTGACAGAAGAAAGGGATAACTTCCGTAACACGATGTTGAAAGCTGGGGTGATTTCGTGCGATCAAGGCTCGAGGTTTTGATTTGCATTACTACAAATCTTATTGTGTGTAAGTTTTTCCCTGAATACAAGTGATTAGTGAGTAATAACTCGCATTCAGAGCAAGAATGCACGCACCACCGTTCATACAACGCACTGAACCTTCGGTGCTATATCGCTTACCTTATTCGTCCAAGTCGGGATCAAAGATTCGAAGCAAATTACTTCAAACAAGCGACAATGTTAAACAGCAACCTAGCAGCGAACTCAGTATAAAGGTTGCAATCTAACCGTTCATGAAGACCAAGTGATGAATTAAGTCATTTACGTATGCAGTGTGACAATCAGAGCGACTTTGCTTCCATAACTTTTTTCACATCCCGGCCTGCAAAAGTGGTGATTAAACGCCTCGAAACTTCGATGAGAAGAATGTTTATTAATGTCACTGAACTATCTTCCCCCCCGAGGGCTCTCAGCCACAGAGCATTTGACGTAAGTTAGTTATTTTTAAAAGATCAATGTTTTGTTTACTGCAGTGTTATTAACGCGGCGCTTCATTTGCATTGTAAAATAAGTACGGTTTACTCTCTCCAAACCAGAGGTAAATTTTCTTTTCAGACAGGTTTCGATACCCCTTGATGAATTTTTTTCTTAATCGCTAGTGCAAAGATTTTCATTAGTTCACATTGAGGAAATTAACCAGTGGGGGGTAAATAATTATGTTTCTCATGCACAACAAATATAAGAGGCTATAGCAACAGCTTCGCTTCAATTCCCAGGCTAAATTGCAAGTACGTTTAGCGCCCTAAAGTCCTCAAAATTCGTGGAATGCATCTCACTTTCAAAACTTGGCCGAGGTTTTTTTCTTCGGGGACGTTACAGTGAAAGCAACGAATCAGTAAAAACGATTAGAACCCCTTCAGCAATTATCTTTATCGCTCATTTTTGCCGCTCTGTAGCTCGAAGCTTTTACAAAACCGACAGCTAGGCAAGTTATGAGTTTGAGCTTGAGGCGTCCAATATACCATCGTGTTAGACAATCGACTGGTATAAACTGCGTAGCCGGATACTTATTAAAGGACACTTAAGAACTGAGTTTGCATGCTTTTATTTGTTCTTTTGTCTGTTTGTTTGTTTGTTTGTTAGTGTTTGAATTGCAAATAAGGCACATAAGGCCGGAACAATCGGAATGTAGAATGTTCTTTGATGATGTCACAGTCATCTGACTCAGCGTATAAAATTTAAATAATCTTACTAGAAATATGCGCAACCAAATTCTCTAAGTGCCATCACAGCAACTGTGTAACAGCCAGTAAGAAGAATTATATTAGTTGTGAGATTAGGTAGTGAAAGGGTTAATTTACCTTGTCTAAAATATCCAGTTCGGGTCGACTCAAGAATCAAATCACGGCATTTCCATATAAGAAATTAGCGACTCAAGAATCAAATCACGGCATTTCCATATAAGAAATTAGCGACTCAAGAATCAAATCACGGCATTTCCATATAAGAAATTAGCGACTCAAGAATCAAATCACGGCATTTCCATATTAGCGATGACTTGGATTAAAACATTACAGGACCCCTGTAATACTAGCGTCTATCATACTAACGGGGTTATCCTGTGTAAAGATTATTATTATTATTATTATTGTGAAAGTGTAGTGTGATCGCCCGGGTGAGTGTAGTCCTGAGAAGGACTGTTGTCGGTGGTAGTGACTAACGTTTCGACAACTTGTACGGAAGTCATTATCAGAGTAAAGTGAATAGTTGTTGTCGGTAGAATGTTCTACTGACAACAATTTTTTAATTATTATTATCATTATTATTATTATTATTATTATTGTTATTGTTATTTTTCCTATGCCAATTACAGTGCATGATTTTTTATAATTCATTACATAAGTATGTTCAGATGCCAACGTTTTTTAAAAATTGGATGTCTGAATCTACGTCCTATTTTATTATTGACAAATAAAGAGGATAGGTAATGAAAATTCTTTCTTCTGTTTTGTTTTGATTTGTTTTTTTGGGGGGGTCGTATTTAATTTTTTGGTTTGTCTTTTTATTAATTTGTTTGATTTCACGTTAGTAAAAGCACTACCTGAGGTTGACAGGTGAAGGATTTTTAAAGGGGATTCAAAGCGGACGTCAAGGTTTTTAAAATTGAAGAATACGAGGCGCGCTCTTAGTGTGGTCTTATTTGACGTGGCTGTCCAGACTTTGTTTGAGAAGCTTTCTAAAAACTCAGGCAAGAAGAACTGTTTCAAAATAACAAAAACTTGTCGAGGTCAAAAATAACATTCAATAACATTTACTATTTCGTGACTTTCTTGGATGTTTTTAATCACAATTTGAGCTGAAATCAATCACAAATTGCAAAGGAAACAAACGGGGCCGGTGAAATAACTGACCCGAAACCAAGATCTGGCTCGCCATTGATTTACGACTTGTATGCTTGAGTGGAACTCTCTGCGGGTTTATTGTTTTAGATGACGAGCCAAACAAAAGCGTGCTAATGGCGTCTACAAATACCTTATGTGCAATAGAGATATCTGTCGGTTTATATTCACCTGCTGGGAAGGGAATCTTATGAATAGAGTACTGTTGGTGCGACCACCACTATTCATTTAACGAAGTATTTATAGGTAATGTAAGGAAATGATACTAGCGCGCATGTGTTAAAAGGACGCCAGAGTCACGATCGAAAAGAATGTTAAGTATTGAAGCATTGAAGTTCTAATTGAACTCTTTGTCAGACCTCACACTATAGCCATCATTGCTCAAGCGAGTCCCAGAATTTGACAAATGACTGTCATGATGAACCATACGGGACGCAGCGATATGAAGCGGATGGCTTTGTTATCTGCGTTGTAATTATTGTTGTCGGGTTAACAGATTCAAAATTATGCAGAAACCCTTGCAATCCATCTGTTCATAAAGTGATCTCAGTTGTCACTTTTGCTGCGCATTTCATGTCGCTCTAGATCTATTATCGACGAGCTCAATTATGATCCTTGAAGTCTCTTGGTTTTCATGGAAATAGGGTTCCACTAACGTTCATAGTTAAGCAAGATCGAAGAGATACTGCAGAGTTGGATAAACATGAATACAACTTTTCAAACGGGTTCTCTGGCAAATGTTTCAACCGTAACAGTTTCAGAACTAGCCAGTCCGACTTCCGCGTGGTTTTCTAATCATGGCAAGTTTATCACAACCGGAGAATTTGTCGTAAGTGTACTGTTCTACAGCTGCGTGTTCCTTGCAATCCTTGTGGGAAACGTGCTGGTAATTTCCGCTTACGAGAAGAACTGGAGACTTCAAACTACTACAAACACTTTCATACTTGGTTTAGCCGTGTCGGATCTATTAGCGGGGTTCGTCTCAATCCCCTTTTGGCTGTATGTATACAGCTGCCATCACTTCAAAATTACACTGCATCCGGTTGCATATGAAATGTACATCACATTCGACGTGTTCATTGGATGTGCATCGATCTTTCAACTTACTGCCATCAGTATAGAGAGATGCATCGCCATTGTCTGGCCGATCAGACACCGAGCCCTTCGCGAAGGGATCTTTCATGCGATGATTCTTACCGCATGGGGTTGTTCTGCAATCGTGGCAGGATTGTACCCGGTTCAATTGAAACATTGGGAAAAAGGCTACACGGCATTTATCTTCTCTACTTGCTTCATCGGACCATTTATCGTCATGTCTGGGGTTTATTTCTTAATCTACGAGACAGCAAGGCACTCGAGGTCCAGGATTCACGCCGGAGGAGCAGCCCCCTCCATTCACAGAGAAATTCGTGTTGCGGGAACAGTGGCGCTAGTCACTGGAGTATTCATGATCGCGTGGTTCCCCTTCTTTGTTGTCACCGTGGTAGCTACGTACGATTTGGAGCGCTTACCTGAACCGCCAGGACTCTTCCGGCTGATAGCCTCCGTGAAGGCCTTGCATTACACAAACTCTGCTCTAAATCCAATCCTGTATGGCTACCGGAATCCGGAGATGCGGAATACTATGCGTAGTGTAGCGCGCCAATGCTACCCGCTCGGATCTCGCGAGCAGAGGTATCCATCCAGGTTGCAGACAATGCTGGATCCTCGGCGAACACGAGAGTTCTTACCCGGTACCTCGCTGGCAGTGCGGTGGCCAGATGAAAGACGAAGCACTCCGTTCTTTGGCAACAAAACAACTACAACGGTGGTTTCGTTCAGTAATCGAGACGAATATGGGGAGTCGAGACCAACGAGCTTGCATCAGTAAATTCTAAATACATTACTTTTTGATGCAGTGCTCTCTCATTTCGAGATACTTTTAGATGACTTTGCATTCATTGGTGCCAATTTGTCGAGGGTATTGAAGGACCCAGTGATAATTTTATGCAATGTCAGTACAAAGCGTGAAAACGTCAATAACACATGGTTAATCGACGAGTTAATTTTGTTTAATTCAAATCGCTAAATTGCTATGGGTAATTAATAACAAAACAACATATTATGTTTGCAAGCAATCTGGCAACACTTTTCTTAATGCGATTTGCAGTTTGATCAAGTTAAAATTACCATTCTACACCGGTTTGTCGTTTTTGAAAACTAAGGAAGTCATCAGGTAAATAATTGGCAAAAGGGCCAGAAAAGTTATCAAAGTCTGCAATTCAGCTCTTATATCCCAGATTCAAGGTCAGATAAGAAAAATTTAGTTTGTAAGAGGACGGAACAAAAGAGAAAATTTAGAAGTTGTTGGATTATCAGCCGGTTGTTAGATTATCATAAAATTTTAAAATGTGAATCGTATGCATCGGCTTAGGTCAAGAGATTTGATCAAAGGCCCCTCTGATCTCTTGGTTTAGGAAGAAGCATTCGGTACAATTAAGTCTTCAAAGGAGCAGGTTCTCATGATCAGCATCCTTATGCGCTTTTACGTAAATAGAAGACATGAAAGATGTTATCCTCAAAACGATTTTAAGAAATAAGATTTGAGAAAGTAAATCAAGACGTACATGATGAGAAAAACGCGTACCCGCCGAATGAGAATATATGAAAATCGTATATATGCACTGCGGTTTTAAGAATGTACACGAAAGCGATCCCCGCTATATATTTTTGTCTTCATAAAAGTTCATGTGTACCCTAGCCTGAGCACAAAATGTGCTTCCAGTGTTAGTTCACTGATTAGAGAGTAGATAGGTCCAGGGGTTAGGGAAGGGGGGGTGGGGTGTGGAAGAAATTAGACCACACGAAACCAATAACAATAACATTTGACGAAAACGAAATACAACTAAAGCAACTTTCACAAGGGAAGATCAGTAATGAATTAATAAACTATTCAAAAGTAACGATAATAATTGTCTTTCATTTTCCTCAAATATTTCAGTCGCTCAACTTGAAAGGATTTTTTTAGTGTGTTCAAGTTACTCAGTTGAAATGCCATTATCAATAACGCGACACTTTGTAGTCCCCTGGATCCTCTTCTGGACTTTGCCCCCCCACCCCCTCACACATTTTACACAGCTCTGAGCCGCTGGAATTGTTGCGTGGGTTGAGGTGAGTGGCGTTGAAAGGTATGCTTTCATTTTACAAGACTGATCATTAATTACGATCTATCTTAGGGCATGCATGACCTTTTATGACAACTAAAATGGCGGCTTTTTCTTCACTTTGTCCAATATAGGGTAAGGTAGGGAAAGCCTAATTAGGAGCCATGTGGCTCATCGGGCCGGCGCTTAACTCCGGTTTCCGTAGCATGAAGGGACTAGGAGTATTTCTACACCCCCTCCCCCCTGGATGGGATGCTAGTCCATCGCAGGGTTACCCCCAGCATTAAATTCTCCACTACTCATTTACATGTAATACACCTGGGTGGAGAGAGGCAGTGTGAGAGTAAAGTGTCTTGCCTAAGAATACACCACGATGTCCCCGGCCGGGGCTCTAACCCGGACCACTCGATCCGGAGTCGAGCGCACCAACCATGAGGCCACCGCGCCTCCTTTGTCCAACATATATAGCCTTCGGTTAAAAAATGTTGGGGGATTTCTGTATGATTTACTCGGCTATTGAAGATGTCTATGGGGAAATAACGAAGGAACTGAGTTAAAAAGCAGCTTAAAAAAATACCTGAACGGTAGCATATGGCTTTGAACACCTCGTAAGCCATAAACAGACCGCTGGACAGAGCCGAAACGACACTTTGGACTTCCCTATTTGGTGTGTCTTACACAAAATGAAAATTTGTTATTTTGAGACCTCTGGCTCAGATGAGCCCCGTAATCTTCAAGATGGCGGGAATTTAGCAGGAGGGACACGAAGCATATTGAGAATAAAGGACTCGTTTTTGGCGCTTGTTAAGACAGTGTGTTGATTTCAAAATCTACATAATGCCCGTCGCTTGTCACTCATAGGAAAAGAATGGAAAACATAGATGTATTCATCATGGATCCAACCTTTATTGATCCTCAAGTGTATGACCTGTGGTTGCAGGGATTCTCTGGTTAGTAGCTGTCAATAAAATTCGAAGGCAGCCTATTTGTTATTTGAAAATGAACGAAATATAATGCTACCCACTTGATTCTTCTCTTCTCTTCGAGATCATGATAAAAAAAAAAAAAAGCTAATACTATATCTGCCTGCTTGTGGGGGCACCCGGTCGAAAGAGTTTATTTTTTTTAATTTCGTCTGACTTGAGCGGCAGTTTCTCAAAGTTTTGTAAAACTTTTTCTACACAAAAAGTCCCTGTTTCCATTTACACTATGACTGATAAACTCATTTTGACCGACTAAACATTCCAGACTGATTTTGTCCAATTGTTGATGCAGGTAGCATGTTTTTTTACTCGTTTGAATAGTTATCGGGTCTACAAACAAATGGGTAATTTTTGGACCCTTTAAGTTCCAGAAGTGATTAACATGTAACTTCTCCCATTTAATACTCATACCATGAGAATGTTCAAACTCATTAGGTAGTCAAGTCGTTACCTTGATCAAACACCAAATTCTCATTTAACTAATTTACGAGACAATGTGTAGTAGCTATAGAGGGAAGAATTAACAACCAGATCTTGGGAGTTGAAAGGTTGATAAATTTATCTTTCTTTCGCCAATTAGAAAATGTAGCAGCTCAGAGGAGGGAATGTGATGACAAATTCAAGAATTATGGTGCCTCTCATGCAATCATCACCAGCGACACTCAGGATCAATTTCGATTGTTTTACATGCTGGAACGTTTTCTTCAATCGCCTCCAATGCTTGCCACACAAATGTTGTTGCAAATATCCCCTGATGTTCAAGATATATTAATTGAAAGGTAGGTTAACTTTCTCAACCTAAATGACTCAATGCATAATTCATAATTCTAGTTGGAGAATACTTTTTCTTCAGTTGTCAATTGGTGCAGAGAATTTGGTGATTTATCAAGAAACAGAGGTTTCTAAAGCAGCCACACAGCAGTTTAATCTATCTCCTTTGCTTTGAAAGTACAGGACCATCATTTAAACTTGTGATATCATCATATATTGTCAACAGATATTATCAGTTTGACAAGGAGGTGGTGAGAGAACTTTTGGGGAAAAAGCTTACTGGACGTGCACGGAAAGATTTGGATGATGTCAGTGAAAAGACAAATATTCCCCTCAAAAGTTGTCGCCGACAGGTGTGTTGTCAATCAATGTAACTTTTCATGTTAATCTAATATAAAATAATAAGAATTACATTCACCTTGGATATCAACTTGTTTCTTTAATTTTGTTATTTACTACTAATATGCTTCATGTATGTGCATTTTCTAGTTTGACAATGTCAAGAATGTTCTCAGGACAATAGAAGAGACTGAAGGAGGTGGGCTTACAGATACTGTAAAGAAGTTGTTTCTTCTTTCAGATTCATTGGCAAGGTAGACAATCATTAAAATTTACTGTTTGAATTTCTATCAACACAACTTTTCTTTTCTTTTTAAGACATCTTCAACAAGTGATGTCACTGGGTAGTTTTATCTCAGTGTTTAAAGGTTTTAAAATCTGAGAAAAATCATGATGAGATTATCATAGTACTCTGTGAGTTAGCCCCTTATAAAATAACTTGAGCTGACATCAGGGGTCTTTTGCAAGGGTACATTTACATATAAATGAATAAAGGTGGATAGTTTCGAAAGAAACTGTTTGGGGCTGCGTCGGTGGGAGTAGCGAAATAATTTGGATATATCAACAAAGGGCTAACGCTCGAAACGTCAGCTTTTGTAATCGTTACGGTGGCCAATTTACCATTTCAACTTTGTTGATACATCCAAATTATTACATTTACATATATGCTCACTTCACCTGGTGTGAGCTTACAGCTAAAACTTTGTAATGTGTGGTTTACTGTGAGCACAATTGAAAATGCAGTCATGTATAATGTAAATGTTCCCGCACTAAGAGGTTGTCTTAATGAACATTCTGCATGGTTTGTGTCAGGCTTGTTTCCCATTGTCTAAGATTTATTTTGTCTGGCCCTGGGGAGGTTGATTAATGCTCATTTCTGCTCTGTGTCAGGTTCTTTTTGCCTCTCTGTCTGGTTCAGCTCTTGTCTGGTTGATGTTAGGCCCATGTTTGGTTCAAATGTCTTGCCATATTCTGGCTGACATTTTTCTATGGATGCCCTATAATCTTTATTTACATGTTATCTTCATTGCAGGTGCCTTAATTTCCATTTACGGGATAATTTTTTTTTTTGGTTTTTAGGGTATCACTTGATTGGAGATTCCTGTAAATTTCTGTTCTTTAACTTACAAAAAGGTCATTTCAAATGTCTTGTGCTTTGAACTTTTTAAACAGGCAATATGCATGCATCTGCTTCATGGCCATCAACAAAATTGAAACAGGAAAGAAAAGGTTTGTTTATTGGAATGACATGTAAAGTGACAATTCAGGGTAGTGAAGATTGAATTCAATGTGTTATGGGATACAAGGTTCTAAGAACGATTATTGTAATTTCCAAATCTTCTTTGCTGCTAATGTACAGATTGACATAAAGTGAAAATTTTGGGTACAGGTAGGAATCAATGCAGTGTTAAATGGATCCTAGAGGTTTTTTTTTAGGGGAAAGGAATGAGTAGGAAGAAGGGGAAAGGAGTGAGTGGGAAGAGCAGTATCACAGAGAGATGAGTGGGGGTATCAGTGCCTCAGTGGTCTATGAAAGTGCCCTTATGAAGGGAGCCACACCTGTCCTAGAGGTACAGGCACACTGTGATTTATGGAGAAATTGTTTCTTACTTGTCAGGCTTTCCTACCTTTCATTTGATGACCTTGCATTCTGTGCAGAGCAGATGTTAGATCACTGGACAGTGGGATCAGTAGAAGGCTCCATTGGTCAGTGTCTAAAAAAAAGTTGTTGATGAAAATCTTTGTAATTAGAATATCAGTTGATAATTTATTGTAGAGGTGAAAATCATCAACTCTCACTGTACTTTTAACCCTTTCACTCCCATGAGTGACCAAGACAGAATTTCTCCTTACAATATCAATACAATATCAAGCAGACAAGTGATGAGAATATAGAAGAATATCAGTTGAGGACGGATTATTAGTTGATCCAATACCAAATTCACATAACTAACATCATGAGAATTGTGTGGTAGATTACAGGAAGAATTTCTTGGGAGTTAAAGGGTTTTAAAATAGAATTATGAGAGATTTTCCGGGCCAAAAATCTTTAGACTTTTTTATTGCCTCTTTCCTTTTGCTGTTTGTTGGTGCTTGTTTAAACTTGCCTTTTTTTCAATCAAATTGAATAATTACTTAAAAAAACCATTGGAAACAAGGAAAAAAAAGTAGCAGGCAGGGATTGAAGAATAAAGAGAAATAAACAAATTAAAGGTTAAGTTGATTTGATAGGAATTAACAGAGGTTTTGTTTTGATATAAATATTTCACTGTCATGATTGTTTTAGATAACTGGGCATTTTTTGGAACATCATTATTTTTAGATAAATTACTGTCAGTTAAAAGTGAAAATAATGTCAAACCTGAAAAGCACGTTAACTAACTGTATTTAAGATTTTATGGTTTAATCTATTTTTTCTCATTTCATTTCTTTCTATTTCACTTGCACATTGATACATTAATTCATTTGTCCTGTTTTTTAGTACTTTAATCATTTCTTCATGTTTTCAGTCATTCGTTATTCTCTCAATGCTCTGTTGCACTGAAATCCACCTACAAGTTCTAACGAGGCTTTTGATTAATTTTCAATTTTTTACTTACCATTTATAGAGTCATGTTCACTACCTTTGTTCAAAGTTGTCATCTGTAAGCATCTTCATATTGTGAAGAATTAAGAACTACTTTAATTTTTTAAGTCTACCATTTGCTAGAATTCGTAGTGTGTGTGGTAACACAGTTTCAATTCATGTGAATATTAGACACAAATTGATTTATGAAGTAGATTTTAAGGCATGACCAGTGCTTTTGAGCATTTTTGTTCTGAATCTTTTGGTGTTTATAAGAACAAATAAATTATGCAAAAGGTGGGTGGGTGGGTGCCATTGGAATGCCAAAAACTGTAACTTAAACAATCCTGATTTATTTGTGTTCAGCTGATGTTGGAGATACTGGTGCTGAGTTTGACAGAGGGTTTCTACAAGAGTTGAGAGATCTGAAGGTGTTTGTGAATGACAGAGAGATTGTGGACGAGCACAAAAGGTTTGTTCAACAACTTCAAACAAATTTGCAGTTGCTTTTCTTTTAAGAAAGTTGTTTTACTGAAGCCTCACAGGGTGATGGTTTACAAGCTGGACCTCAAAACAATTCTAATGGCCAGAAGAACTTTATTGTTTTAAAATTGTAACAACAGGATCAGACAGAAAACTGCAAGGGCAAAGGTGCCTCAGTTCATAATTTTTTTTTTTATATATATATTTAAATAATTTCAAACATTTCAAGAACATGGCTATAATTAGGAAATGTTTTTTTTTTTGTTTCAGCTTGGTTTGCAATGATATAGCTAAGCGGTTCACTAAAAAGTTGGCCAAATCTGTGGAGAGCAACTTCAAGGTATTCTATTCAATTTCTTTCTGGCCTCCTTACCTAACATCCAACAAAGTTTGCATCTTTTTTTTTCTTTTTAAGTAAAACAAAATCTTTCTTTACATCAGAGTACCATGAATCACAATAGGGACCTTAAGCAACCACGACGGCGACGGCAACGAGGACGTGGAAAAACAAGAGATCTAATTGGCAGTACAATAGCTCAGCACGTGCATTTTGAAACTTTGTACATTTCTTAGCCGTCCTATGCAAAACAACGTGAAATCGCCAAAATTTGCGTCGTCTGCGGACCGAAACCGCGACGGCAAATATTTTAATTTTCATTTGGAACTCAAAGGCTACTTTATACGTCATACTGAAGATGAGCTGTGGCGCCAAACGAGACAGTAAGGCCGTGCAGCTATTTTTGAAATTCTAACTAAGAGTAGAAATTCATTTTTTAATCGAAGTCTTCCTTGGCGTTGCCGTCCTGACTGCTTAAGGTCCTTAATGCCACCTTTGAGCGAGCCCGAGAGCACTTTGGCACGAGCGTTTCTGTGAGGACTTGAGAAATTATGAGGGCTGTAGAAATGTGAGCCAGCGAGAAGTCTGCTAGTGGTGTAACAATACATGTAACATTAGTGCAAGACCCCCGGCAGGCAGACCTTGTTGACATGTCTCCGTCCAGTTTCCCACAGGCAGAGAAATGGGTGTCTTGTGGCGCTAACAATGAGAGCCTCGTAGGCCACATTTGAACAGCTTGAATTGCTGATAAGCTTTATTCTCCCTTGTGGAGTTAACTGCGTTCCGATCCGTCAAGCTCTGATCCATTACCCGAAAAATAGACGAGGTCAGAACTCTTCTTCGGCAGTGTAACCGGGTTTATTGAAAATAAACGTTTAAGGTGAAACGAGAAAGCGTATTCACCGGAGCACCTACAAAATTACAGTTTTCTATTTTTTGACAGCATGCCTCCACAATGCTTAACGAACAATACGTGAAAACGTGTAACGCAACGAGTTACACGCGACTGAACACGCGTACCCTTTCAATGTAAGGTAATGACTAAGTGAGCATAGAGTATTAAAGTGAGCATAGAGCAGATAAGTGAGCAAGAAGCTAGAGTCGCTCTTGGCTATCGCCTTGAGCGACTCTTACGCTTCTTTCGTGCTTAGCAACCTCCCGCGTGCAACCATAACTCAATAGTGTACGCTGTGGTGTTAAATAGAGCCCGCATGTAACCAGTTATATCATAAAAGGAATAGACCGCATCTTTTGCGGGCTCTATAACTTGATAAAGCCACTTGGGATGTTGGGAGAACACTCGGAAAGCCGATCAATTACTCCCCTTCGGCTCGGGATTTTTAAGCTTTCCTCGTGGAACATCCTGCGTGGCTTTACCACATTAGAGAGCCCGCGAAAATGTCCTCTATCACTTTCTCTATAGAGTCTTTGTCGAGGTCTCCTAAATATTGCCGCCGGTCTCATACACAGTAAAGAAGTCAAGGATGTTTTAAGTGACTTTGTAGAAAAGGTAATTGGAAGTAAGCTGTGTTGTTTTTTCATGGATGACTCTTTGTGGAATGTCTTCCAGGTTGAAATTAAAGTCTGGAGGTATTTTTTTCTTTTTTGTCCTTTTTAGTTGATTTTGTTTCGTTTCGTTACCTTTCGTTTAATTTTTTTATGTGTTGTTTTTACTTTTTTGAGGGTGTGCGCGTACGTGCGCGTGTACATGCGTGCGTGCGTGTGTATATGCGTGCGTGCGTGTGTGTGTGTGTGTGTGTGTGTGGAGGGAAGAAACCAGAGAAGCCTTGAAAAAAAAAAATCCAAGCACGGACAAACAACCAACAAGAAACTAAATCTACTGGTGACGTCAGGTCTTAGAATCGAATCCAGGCCAGAGCGAGCAGATGTGATGGCTCTCACCCCGGCACCATGTCTCTGCAGCCCAGATTAGTCTTCCTTACGTTTTTTTTTTTTCTGTTGTTGTTTTTTTTTTTTGTAGTTTATCGAATCGTGCAAGCAGCAAGAGTGGGTTGCGAATGAGACGGACATTTTTCTCGGTTCTTTGGTGGATACCTGCGGCAGATTGGAATCTTTGCACAGGTATATGCACTAGACATGTATACGGACGCTGAATGATAAAACCAATAGAATCACTTTCTACGGCACAGAGAATCTCTTGTAAATATCCAATGAACGCGATGAATGCAGGTGCAAATCGAAAGGGCGTCTACTAGAGAGCGTCTGTGACAGGTGGAAAAGAGAGATTGACCATATTTGGACTTAATTTCAATTTAATGAGTGTTAGATAAAAGCAAGACGCCACCTCAGAAATGAGATCAAGGAAAGTTGCTTTGAAATATTCTGGGTAAAATTGCAGATCTTCATACAGAAGTTTACGCTCGGAGAACTGTTTCGTGTCGAAAGCGATACTGTGGCTCTGAAAGAGAAAGTTATCATTCGACGAAAAAAAACTTTGATCCACACTCACATGCGTCCATTTTTGTGTGTGTGTTTCGCGCGTGCAAAACGTAGAATTGCACGCATGTCAAGTGCGTGTAATGCTGCGGTACACGAGAGCGACACAGCAAAAGATAGCTGGGGTAAACAAACGCGAAAAGGGAAAAAAAAACAAAAAGAGAACAAGAATAATTTAGGGTGGGGAGGGTATTTAGGGTGGGGAGGGTATTTAGGGTGGGGAGGGTATTTAGGGTGGGGAGGGTATTTAGGGTGGGGAGGGTATTTAGGGTGGGGAGGGTATTTAGGGTGGGGAGGGTATTTAGGGTGGGGAGGGTATTTAACATGGATTTATACCGATAAGATTGATAAATTAGAGATAGATTTTGTGTAGACACACAGCATGAGGTAGCTCTGTTGGCAGCGCTCATTTTCAAGTTTCTTTCGCCGTAAGATTGATAAATTAGAACTAGATTTTGTATAGACACACAGCATGAGGTAGCTCTGTTGGCAGCACTCATTTTCAAGTTTCTTTGACCGTAATCTTGGCTCTTTACTTTACAGAATTAGTCTGGAACGCTTGATCCCAGTGTATTCACGTTACATGACCGTCTGCCAAAAGTGCATCGTGAGAATGTACCATGACTGAATGAAAAATTTAATGTCTCAGAATGTTGCAAGGTAGAAGACGTGCAGCTCCTTCCTTCAGCTCAAGGGAACCCGATATGCAAACATCTAAAAACGAGAAATGAGTTTCCCATGAAAAGAAGCACAACAGCTGCTCTGAAAAGGGAGATATGTTTTGGTGGATAAAAGTCGATTCTCTGTCGCAAATTCAGCTATTGCCGCCGACGAGAACACTTTGGGATTTTGCCCGAAAGAGGCAGCTATGAAGAGATCAGCGTAGCATCTGATTGACTGGTTCTTTAAAATTCCTGAGTAAGTCGCAGCCAATCAGAGAACTGCCTAGAAAGAAGGTGCGGTGCCGAGTTCGAATTCGAGGGTTCAGTTTTTATTTACGATTACCAGCCGCTGATCGATGAATGAGCCGACGGTCCTCCCTTGAAGAGGAGAGATTCTTTCGAGAGGATTGAAGAACGGCGGAGATAGAGCTTAATCAATTTTTTGTATTAAAGTTTCTGGAAAAATCATAATTTTGACAACAAACAACATTGAGTTAACTTTAGACCAACCCATGAACATTTGACGATTAAAATTAAGGTAGTATTGACTATTGCAGGGCTCGACACTAACTTTTCAACTTACTATTCAAGTGGCTAGTGACATCTTAGATGTTTTTACATGGTACGACAATTTCAGTTTGTTTACTTGCAGTTTGTTTATCATTGGGCTTGCTATAGAAAGCTAAGAAATAGGGTTAATTGCGAAGTCAAGGCAGCAAAATCCAGGTATTATTGTGACTTGATTCTACTGAGAGGCAAAGGGGGATTCAGGGAAGATCTGGAAGGCGGTGAATGAGGTGTCTTCTCGCGAGACTAAATCCTCGAGCCCACAATGTATCGTAGCTGATGGTGTTGAACACACCACTCCAGCCTCTATTGCATCCGTGCTCAAATATTATTTCGCTTTCATTAGCAGAAGTCTTGCAATTAAAATATCAGATGCTGTTATGTTCCCAGTCAGATCGGCCACGAAATTACAGTATTTCTCGCTTTACGAAGTTGACGAGGAAACAGTACTCAAGCATCTGCTTTGTCTGAAGACAAATAAAGCTATTGGCTGGGACAGCATCAGTGCGAGACTCTTAAAGTGTGGCGCGCGTGTTATTTGTCCCTCGATCACCAAGTTACTGAATCTCTCTATTCGCACTGGCAATTTTCCTGAAATATTGAAATGCTCGAAAGTGGCTGCACTGGAGATAGGACAGATGCGTCAAATTATCGCCCAATTTCTATTCTGCCAACGATGAGTAAAATACTGGAAATAGTCGTCCACTTCCAATGCTATGACTTTCTAAATTCAAATAACCTCATTTCAAAGTCACTAGTGGAAATTGAAAACCACTAGCCAAAACTGAATTTCTACTAGTCTGTGGCTACTGGGCTACCGTTAGTGTCGAGCCCTGGTATTGTAAAAAGTTTCAAATTAGAGTCAATCAGAGGCACAAAACCTTACTATGCCACATTGTATATACCGGTGGCGGATCTAGGGAAGGGATACGGGGGGGCCCGCCCCCCTCCCTTATTTTGGGTAAAAAAATTAAACGCAGAGGGAAGAAAAGCCGGCAGGAAAACACACTCAAACAAAAACGTCTCCCTTCTTAGCTCAAGGTCTAGATCCGCTACTGTATACCTCGGACTCAAACTTATATTTTAACACCTCTGGTCTGTGTTCGAGAAAACTATCAACTGCAGCAATTCTCCATTAAACCGGACAGCGCATCTAGGATATTAGACATTTAATTTTATCTTTGGGAACTGGGAACCCCATCGAATACTAAGCTGAAAGATTTTAGACTGCGCCTGAGAAATAAAAGTAAGTCACAAATCGATTACACACTCGAAACTGTAAAGATTGCAAAGGTGTTTGCCTGTGCCAACGAACAACACAAAGGGCATTTAGGGGTATGGGCATGGCGAGGTGAAAGATAAACCCCTTTCCCCACAACGTTTCAAAACGCCCCACAGTAGTGCACATGGCAGTACAATTTGGCAATTTGCACGCAAGCAAAACTTTGTATGTGGCGCATGATCTAGATTGCGCTAAAAAAAAAAAAAAAAAGAGGATAAAGCCTGCCTTTGTTCAGCGTAAAATAAGTGAGACTCCCAACTTGAAAAACTTGCCAAACTTTTGTAAATTCCCAAATTTTCGGCAAAAGGATTCGATGTACTGCTTCGAAAACTTCTAAATTTGGCAAGGCAAACATTCATGTTTTTTTAACCGGCAAGTTTCACAAATTAGGAGTCGCACTGAAAAAAATTATTCTCCCATGTCCAATTTCCCATTCCTCAATATCCACTCCCGCTTTAAAAGTCACGTCCTAAATTTTATTTCTATTCCCCTATTCTTGTAATTCCGAAGAGTCTGATAATGCAAACGGCGAGTAATTTCCCCGAAACTGGGGATTCCCCGAATCGAAATTGGAACAATGGATCATTGATCAACGTATGTCGCGTGACTAACCGTGGGTCATTCGCTCACGGCACGGCAAAACTAAGAAGTAGCAGCGACGATACCAACATTTCAAGTTCGTTTCAGTTAATGCGATGAGTCTTGGAAACGCCGCAGCATCAAACCAAGGTAAGAAAAGCATTAAAATCATTGTGAATTATCATTCCTCGGAATTTCAATTTGCGATCGAAATGTTTTACTCTGAGTTGTGCCACTCTGTCTTAAGCGTCAAGAGATACCAAAGGGCTCATTTGATAAAGCTTTTGCTTATTCATATCGCAAGCGCCTAAAATCCACTATTTCTATGCTGAGTGAATCGTTTTTGACTGCTTCGGAGTAAATCTTGAGAGCATGGGAATTTATCGAAGATTAAATATTCATGATGTTGCAAAAGAAAAGAATCGAAAGTTCAGTGTTTACCGATGGCTGGCGGCTTTCGGTCTGTCCATTTCCGGTCCATGTCTAAGAACGAGACTTTTGCCTATCAGAATCGTACTTTTGGTGCTTCGGTTTAGCTGACATAGACTGAAACTAGGAATTCAATCGAAAGAAGGAATCAAGGCGGAACTTGGGATTTCAATCGCGTGATCTTCTTTCATAGGATTAAAATTCTTTTCTTGTTGCGATCCTTTGTCACGCGATCCTGCAGTCGTTACGCCGTCATGACTTTTACCATCTATTTTCCCATTTCAAGTAATTTGAGGTGAAAAATTCTCCACTTTAATTTCCAGGGGCAAATGATGGCGAGGATGAGGTCGATGCCATCTTAAGGTAGGTTTGTCCTTATCGTCTGTGATTTATCATTTTTCAGCGCGAAAAGCGGAGTTAGATTGCGTATCAGTCCTCGCCAATTTTAGTCATAAGTGAGCTAAGCGGGAAGCACGCAAAGGCATGGGGTTTAAGGGAGAAAACAGTTCATAGGTTAATTGTGGGAAGAAGATTTTCCAAAATACTCCTTTCTCACATAGCCAATTGTCTACTGCGATTTGTACCGCAATAGACCATTTTTTATAAGAGCGAGTTCTACTCACCCTGTCTGGAGCAGATATTTTGAGTTTTTCGTCTTTACTTTTAGGCACAGCGAAAAACGCTTTCATGAGGCACACTTGGGGATCCTCGATGCTCTGCGGGAATTGGTCAACCCAACGCGCAGAGCAGTAGAGGAGGAAGCCCTGTTCAATGGAGAGCTACAGAGCAGCCGCTTTCTCTACGAAGGGAATAAAGCTTGCAAGTTTGTGGGAAAGATATTCCTGCAGAACGGAAATCAAGGAACGGGTACATTGTTGTCCGAAAGGGTCCTGCTGACAGCTGCACACATTTTCAACAATTGTAAAGAGGGCGAGGTGTCGTTTGAACGAGTCGATCCTGACCGAAGCTTCTATCAGATGTCAGAGGTGAAATTTGCTCTGGAACCGGACACTTTTTTCCTGAAACATCCAGATAAAGGTCTCGACATTGCATTGATTGCCGTGTCCGAGAGATCGCTTGACGGTGAAACACCCATCCGTGAAATGGGTTTCTGCAAGAAGGTGTTGCCGTCGATAGCACCAGGCACGCACGTGAATATCATTCAGTATCCCGAAAATGGCAACCAAATGGTGGTGCTGCGACAGAACCACGTCCTGCACTATGATGAAAGTTTCCTGAAGCTCTTTTCCAAGGACTTCGTCGAACACCACCGCTACGAGACACGGCGATGTGCAGTGAAAAAGAACTCGTGGAAGTTGCCATTTAAAAGGGCTCGAGAAAATGTGGCTTCGTCGGATACCAGTTCGCCATTTCTGCATTACAGAGCAGACACCAAGCACGGTTCCTCGGGCGCGCCATGTTTTGACGACCAATGGAATCTTATTGGTTTCCATCACTGCGCACTCTTAGTGGAGCACAAGAAGAAACCAAATATGTTTACTTATGAGGCTAACGAAGGTGTTAGAATTAATGTTGTATTTGAATGGGCTGAAAAGGTTGAACTTGATGGCTTCGACTTGTAAACCCGTCACCGTGAAGGATATGGGAACTATTTGGAGGAAAATAAATTAACTTAATTGGACAACAGGTCTCAAAATTCTAAATTTAGAATTGTGGTGATGTCAATTGAAAATTATCCCTAATCATAGAAAACAAAATAACCACGCTTTTATCTTTAAAGATGACGTAAGAAATAACCTGACGTCATTCCAATAGAAATTTATAGTTTACTTATTAAAAATAGATAGACTATACACTTCTAAGCTTTATATATATATATATATCTTATTAACCAAGCGCGAGGGCCGTACTGGGAGAATATCGGCCCGAGGTCTTGACAGTACGGACCGAGCGCAGCGAGGTCCGTACAAAAAAGACCGAGTGCCGATATTCTTCCAGTACGGTCCCGAGCAAGCTTGGTTAATAAGAGATTTATTATACGACTGAAGTTCAAAGGGACACAAGTGCGGTATCATCCGGGACCATTAGGGACAGTGCCCGGTCCAATACTGAGAGACTATTGACCGGCAATAGAGCATTTTGATTGGTTGATTTTAGTTATTGGCCCTGTGACTGCCCGAGTCGTGTATTAAAATTGAGTAACTCAAATCACTCGCCCTGCATTCCGTTGTTACCAACTTCAGGCTATCATACAACTCTGCTGCAGCTAAGCCAGAGTGAGTCTGAAATATCCATTGGTCACGGAAATTTTGGTGAGTAGCTAACTTTTTTACGCATTCTTGAATTCTGAAAGCTTTTCGAAAGCATTTCTGAACTTAATGAATCTAATTAAAGGATCATGATAAATGATTTAGTAAGTTTGTACCATGATTCTCAGTTTAGATAAAGCTTTGCAGTTGAACTGCAGAAAAGAAACCCAATCAAAACAATTCTGGCTTCGACGAGATTCGAATCCGTGCCTCACAGATACTTGTTGGAAAGTTTTGTGGGGTTCTTCATTCCCGTGGGAGAATCTCCTCGGTTTGTTGCCCGCGATTTAGACTGAAGGGTGTCGAAAAAACCTTTTTTTACTGTGTACAAATAGAAAGTGTTAAAAGCTACTTCACCTTGTTAATTTCGCTTATTTGCAAATCTTATACAATTAATTTAACAAAGTATTATATGGCTGCGTCTCACAAGAACTGGGAACTTCCGAATTCACGAATTTGATTGGCTGAAATCAATACTGAAAGCGGTCTAGATTTTCCCATCTAGACCGGCATCAAGACCGGTCTAGAAAAAACCGTACAAATAATAAGAAAAGTTGGCATATAAGACACAGCCATATAATAAACATCTTATTAACCGAGCTAGGTTTGCATGAGACAATCTTGACCTCGGTCGCTTAGACAGACCTCACTGCGTTTGGTCAATACTGGCGACCTCAGTCAAGATTCTCCCATACAGACCTCCCTTTCGGTTAATAAGAACTAATTATTTGCCAATTATACACGAAATAAATCATATTATGACCAGAGAATGAGTCACGAATTGATTGATCCTTAAAGGCTTTATAAAATGACAGACGTTGAAGGCTTTATAAAATGACAGACGTTGAAGGCTTTATAAAATGACAGACGTTGAAGGCTTTATAAAATGACAGACGTTGAAGGCTTTATAAAATGACAGACGTTGAAGGCTTTATAAAATGACAGACGTTAAAGGCTTTATCAAATGACAGACGTTGAAGAGGATTTAGACTTAAGAACTGTGTTGTTCATGTAACCATGTGTATTACATTTCCACGATGTGTCAGAAAAAGCAAAGGGGAACATTTTGCTTACTTGTTCTGTCGTCCTTGAAGAGAAAATAACGTACTGCCAACACTGACAATAATAACACTTGACGATGACTGACGCGTGAGACAAACAATTATAAATACAACTTTATCTTTTCTATGAAACCACCAAAAAAAACAAAAATTGCCGTATCTTTCATAACAAGTTTAATTGCCTGTGTGCATTAGAAGCCCGATGATTCCACCGCCGTCTAATGGACGACCTTTTTACTTTGGCTACGTGCCAAACTCATCCGTGTCAAAACCCAACAACAATCACAACTTGGTCGCACGCGTTTTACTTTCCCGCGCTTTGAACTGGTCACGTGAAGCTTTAAAGACTTCTGATTTGACAGTTTTTCTCCCTAAACGTTTGAATTGTGGCTTCGGAGAGATTTAGGAAAAGAAATAGTTCCAATCAACTTCACGGAAAAGAAGCGCGACCATGCATAAATACCCATCGTAAATATTTAGTCCGAGTTATATTTACATGAACATTGTTATCTTGAGGTATTTCTCAAGGACAAGAATAGCGGTGTTATAAAGTGACACCAATATGATAGTCGAACTTGACTCTGTTACTGAGCGAGGGATTTTGTTTTCTTGACTTTCTTCGAATGCGTCCAGTTTCAACAGCACAGTTTGTCACTCGCTGAACATGTCTCGGAACTTTTACAAGCCCCTTCTGACTGCTCCTCCTAGATATTCCCACCGTTGTGCCTCGCGATGAACCGAGTTCCTCAGGATCCAAATCCATAGGCGCAAGAGAGATCTTCACGAAAGAGGGCCTCAAAGTCAAACAGATCCTTTTGCTCTTAGGTCTGTCTTTTGAACCCTTATTTGATGCTTCGTCAAAAGTCCTCTTCCTTTTGGTACCAAAAGTGTTATTTTGTGAACCAGATGTCTGTAATTTCTCTTTGGCTTTGTTAATCAACTCTTTGATAATATTTGCATCACGCGGCAGAGGTCGTAAGGGAAAGTACGCATGTGCAAATGGTTGCAGCCGAAGCTGGTTAGTTTTGGTGACAACCGCGTCTTGCCAGTTGTTGTGTGCAGTCCTGGGACCTAGACTATCGCCGAACACATCGTACAGCTGCTGGTACAACTGAAAGGGATTCGAAGCGAGACCAGTCGAACTTGACCGGGATCGGGACTTTGCCACGGGTGCTGGGCGCTGATGTACGCTCGCTCCAGCCCACGGAGATAGATTGGTGCGTAGGGCTGGGTGCGAGTTGTTGACTTGAAAACCGAGGGAAGTCATAGGCACGCCATGCTGCTTGGATTTCAACAGACAACCAGCGGCCTGCTGCAGGATAAAAAGAATAAATGCTCTTTAGAGGTGAAGAGCTACAATACCAAGCGAAACTTTGATTCTTGTGCTCAATGCAAAGGCTCATCGCTAACTCCGGAAAAACGCTCAGTTACTTCAAACTGCCCAACTCGAGGTCTCAGTATTAACTGGCTTTAACCGCGATCTTCGTTTAGATATCCAGCCCTTGATGTTTCGGTCATTATAACTACAAGGAACGCGTTTGAGTAATAAATAATTGCGCAGCAAATTTTGAGGGTAAAAAAAATTGCAACGATCAACCTTCTCGCTTCGAACAGTTCTGAAAGCAAACCAAAACAAACCCCCCACTCTCATACTAGTCGAGACAATAAAGTGAACAAGCAAACAAACAAGCAAACAAACAATCAAATAAAAAGCCTACAAATTAACAAAAAGAAAATCTAGAAATAGCTATGGCTTTTCTTAGTAGTTCCTTTCGCGTCCACATTTTAAATCTAAAAGTGGAAAGTGAGTAAAACAGAAAAACAAGGTACGAGCAAGACTGTACACGAGGTCCCCTGTTGGTGTTTTGATTGTATAGAACTGAGAGAGCCTTTCGGTCCAAAATATACTATCGGCCAATCATGAAAAGGCACTTTTAGTGACGCATACATACATAACGTTGTACAAGGAAAAGAATGAAAGCCTCGCATACCAAAAGAGCGCCATAAACTTGGTAAGCTTCCTCTTGAAGCAGCGCATTTGATTGGCTATTGTCGTCTAACACTTGCTGAAGCTGTGTCCAATAGGTTCGGAGATGTGGCATCACATACTGCTCTAAGGCCTGAAATAAACAAGAATAACCCAATTTATTTTTTTCTGAGGCATTAAAGCAGGCCGGAGTAAAAAAACCTCTCGAATCTAAATAGTCCATCCATAGGTCGGTCGGCATGCGAAAAAAAAAAAACAAAACAAAAAAAACATGCCCTTTGTCTTGAGTAAGGCCCTCGGTCGACCTTGGGCACAGTTTTTCCTATGCGGACCTCTTGCTCGGTAAATAACACTTCCCCTTAAAGTGTTCTTGATGATTCGCGCACAACTGATATCTAATCAAAGAATTCTGGCCTAACCATATCACCTCCTCACCACAATTTCTTCAGAAACTTAACCCCCCCCCCCCCCCCCATACAAAAGCACTATAGTTTTCATCTTTGTGGATGTTTGTCGCGGCAATTTCTCCCTTGTATAACACTTTTTTCATTTTTCCAAACTAAAAGGTTTTATTCAGATTTGCCAAATTTACACAGCTAGGACTCTCTATTCACAGTTTCTTTTAAAAAAAATTTGTTCCAGTTTCCGACTTAAAAATATGTATGAAAAAATTTCTCAGTTCTGATTGGTTAAGATGAATGCAGTTTTCAGTTAATTCAGCGCAGAAGAGAGTTAATTCAGTGCAAAGAAAGAGACTAACCAGACATTCTGACTGGTCAGAATGATTGGTCAATGTCAATATCAAGGTCAATGTCACTTGCAGGGTTTGACTAAATGTTTTTTGCACGTGATGCGCGCGCTTTTCTTCTGCGTAGTTATGAGAAGCTACCTCGTATTTTTTCATGTATATTACTAATAGATAATCACATTATTTTCTCGTGCAATTTGGAATAAATAAGCACTTGTAAATTTTTTCAAAGACCACAAATTGCAGTCGCCCTATGGGCTCATGCAATTTTGTTAGTTGACTCTGATGATGACTTCCGCACAGGTTGTCGAAACGTCAGTCACTACCACCGACAACAGTCCTTCTCAGGACTACACTCACCCGGACGATCAGACTACACCTTCACATTTTACCCCCGGGTTCAAGCAATTTACTGAATTTTGTTAGTCTTTGAAAAAATTTTACTTGTGCTTATTTATTCCAAATTGCACTCGAAATCATGTGATTACCTATGCGAACTGGAATAAGAACTATACCTCTGGTCCCAGTTCAGTCAATCCTACCACAGCACCATAATGGGAACAGAACGGCCGCCCGTCATCTAATAACACCTCCTGTAGTGTCATTAATAGCTGCTGTCTCAAGTAGTTTACTGGATTGCTGCATTTTCTACAAATGAATGCATAATCTCAATACACAAATAAACCTTTTTTAAGTGAGCTCTTGCTAGAAAGCAAAAATTAGTGCCTTTTGAAATGTGGATAAGCATATGCTGCATTAAATCAACTAAGGATGCATAATGCAATAACCTTATACTATTGTATAATGCACGTCTGTCTACCTGCTAATGCGAGCCAGAATGGAAGCTGCTTCATCCCTCAATCCCCAGTGGTCGTTTTTTGGGTTCAGAGAAGCAGCTAGAGACTCAAGCAGACAATACATGACTGCTGTCACCAGTTGAATAACCTGCAGTTCAAATGAGTGTACATGTACATAATGAAGAATACTATTAATTTAGCAGAACTTGCTTTATTTCATCTATACTATATACTTTATTTAAGCAATAGAAAACATTTTTTTTTCCAGTGGTCGTTTTTTGGGTTCAGAGAAGCAGCTAAAGACTCAAGCAGACAATACATGACTGCTGTCACCAGTTGAATAACCTGCAGTTCAAATGAGTGTACATGTACATAATGAAGAATACTATTAATTTAGTAGAACTTGCTTTATTTCATCTATAATATATACTTTATTTAAGCAATAGAAAACATTTTTCTGTGCTCTATAATGTGATAAAGCTAAACCTTATAAATCATGAGCCAAGGGCAAGATGCATTTGAAAGACATAGCTGAAAAGCATTTGAAAATATATAAAACTCATAAATGAGAAGTCTTAAATTTTAACCAGACATGTTTGAAAGATGAGTGCTAATTCAGTTAAACTTTTATGGTAATAAATACAATGAAAATTTGCTTACATGAGGCTCAAGGAATAGCGATGAATTGTCAATCAGTGAGTTGACCATACTCAACAACTTGCTTACTTGCATCAAGTCATGGCTGTAGATCTTCACCTGAAAAGTACATCATTACATGGACCGTCAATGAACATAAAACTCAGCCTTGCTTTAGAATGTGTACATCCCAATAAAATAATTTATTGGAAGAAATTTAGTTAAATTGATTTTTTAAGCATCTGGCAGGCAGTTTTTGCTAAACAAAATAGGCAAAGGTTTTGACGTAACATGCCTATATTCCACTCAGACTTACCCCCGATGCAACAAAGTTCACAAAATATGCCAGTAAGGAAGAGATTTTTGGATTTGTTTTCAGATCCCTCAGAGCCACCTGTCAGGGGAAAAATACATGTAGAAAAAAATCAAATTCTATAATAAATCTTTTTTTTTAACTTTGAACTTTCACAAGTGATGAACATAAAAGTCTTTCCAACTGAATCAAGATTAGCAAAAAGTATTTTAAACTCAGTTAATTAACCCTTTCAATCCTGAGATCTAATTAGCAAGTCTCCTTACTGCCCGCCGCACAATTCTTATGATGTTAGTTTGGAGAGTTTGGTAAAGGATCAACTGACGATCCCCTTATTTATATTTTTCTTTATTCTCATCACTTGTCTGCTTGATATTGTATTGATATTGTAAGGAGAAATTCTGTCTTGATCACTCATGAGAGTAAAAGAGTTAAATTCTTACTCTGTTGCATTGTTCATCATCACCCAAAACTGCCTTTGTTATCTGCTCATAGTAACTCAAACACACCTATTGGGAGAAAGCCAGAAAGATTATTTTTAAAAAAAGGTACACTGTGAACAGTCTAAACTGATTAAAAATGAACTTGGTGCCCTATGTCACCCGTGGGACTAAACACTGCTGCAACATGCTGTAATGGTCCTGCTTGGGGGAGTATGGCAAAAGATGTAACTAACCCAAGTGCATTTTGCTTGGTCTCCCTGAGGATTTTTAAGGTGCTTACAGTGTATAATACTCCTAGACAGAAGATAGCAGCTACAGTCAGACATAAATAAGTGTTGAACGTGATCTTTTGCCAAACAATAACAAATTACCACATAGTCTACATGAATACAAGAGATGTTGGCATGAATTTCAATCCAGTGTTAAATGGCAGGGCGGCGATAGGGTATTTCTTTGAAGAGTGCCTTTTTTTATGTTCAAAGACACTGAGTGACAAGCTGAGTTTAGATTTAAAGCAAGGGTTTGAAAGAATTTTTTAAGCTAAAAAAATTACCTTTAAGTATATGCTCATTCAAATAAGTAAGGACAGATATACAGGCTGACAAAATAAAAACTGAAAACTCTTACAATTACAATGAAAAAAACTGTGTACTAAAAACGAAAATATGAAGTCAATCACCTGAGAGAGGGGACGCTGGACAGTGCCTCCATCACTGTTAACTCGCCCTAAAGTAACATAGATGAAACAACTCAAGTTTAAAGATGCAGTTGTAAGCAAGTGCACCCTTTTCTTACGATAAGTTTGACCAGTATAAACTTACCCATACTTGGTTGAGCATAACTTCCAGCAGGTGCTGTACCCTCAGCAGACAACCAATTTGCTGCAATAATAAAAAATCATAGCCCCTGACTCCTTTTAAGATCAGTTAAAAGTGTAAGCAAGAACACAAAATATAAGTAATTTTAAATATGAAGGATATTTCTATTCCCATGAAAATAACCAAGATTTGCTATCATGTAAAATAAAGATTATAAGGACTGAAATAAAGTGAAAAAATGTTACACTACTTAAAACCATGAAGCTAATTTGACAGTGCATGAACAAGAATTTTTTCTGCTATTTTAAGTGCTATTGAAAGAACTGACCAAAATAACTGACTGAGATTCTACCTTTAACACTCCTCTGCCCGGGGTCAGTGGGTATAACCACATTCATTGCCAGCTCTCGCAAACTGATCTCCTTGTTTTCAACAAAGAAAATGTCCCCATCTTTAGTTGGTGCACTTCGAAACAACATGTCCTCCATGGATCCGTAACCATAGATTGGCTGGCCAGACAAACACATGCAAAATAAGTTATGTAAATAAATTAAAATATCACATGAAAATGTGTAAGGAGAAGGTAACAACACTACAGCCTGTTTCTTGCATGTACAAGTAAACATTTGTACAAAATACTGATACACTTTAAGGGCAAAGAACACCTCAAAATTATCTCTTTGAAGAGCTGTACATGTACAAGCCATTTCTTCAAGTCATGACCCTATTTCACACCAAAACATGACATTTCCTATGTCTTTGTCAGGGAGGTTCAACACCTTTTTCAAAAAGAAATCATTTGGATATATCAACAAAGGTGAAATGGTAAATTGGCCACCATAACCATTACAAAAGCTGACGTTTCGAGCGTTAGCCCTTCGTTGGAGTGAATAAGGGAATTGAGGGTTGTATCTGCTTTTAAAGGTAGTTTTCCCACCAATAACATAGCTCCATTTTCTGCCTTTAAAAGCACACACAACCTACAATTCCTCTATTCACTCCGACGAAGGGCTAACGCTCAAAACGTCAGCTTTTGTAATCGTTAGGGTGGCCAATTTACCATTTCAACTTTGTTGATATATCCAAATTATTTCGTTACTCCCACCGATGCAGCCCCAAACAGTTTCTTTCCAAACTATCTGCCTTTATTTTTCAAAAAGAACCCTGCTAATGAGGTAATAGGTGGCTGTGCTGGAGAAGTGCCCTAAGGCAAAACCAAAACACAAGACCCTGTTCTCAAGCTAAACAGATAGTGATAAGTGGTAAATGGCAGTAGGCTGCCTGTAAGCCACTTTTAATGAATCCCCTGCCATGTTCTGGCCTATTCTCTGAGCTCTATACCCATTTTAAGATCTGGCTTTTAAGCTGCACTGCACGGTTGTAGGTTTACAAATCCATCAGGCTTCCTTATATACAGTGTAACATTCAAGCTTTGCATCAGTGCCAAAGGAAAAACAAAATTAAAAAATTTACCCAAAAGTTAGCTTGAATGACCTCTCTGCGCCTCCATTTCTCTTTATTCATTTTGATTAATTGAAAAGACAATATTTTCTTTACACACATACCCATATAATCCACTTTAAGACTACAATGGTCAAAAAAGCCTACCCTGCGCCTTTTGAGACATTCAAACTCACTCACGTACCTTGGAGGTTCAAAGACCTTCCTAAAACGTGGGCGAGATTAAATATAACCCAATATGATCTCTCATACAAGGTCGAATAAAATAAGATTCCTTATTTTACCTCTGTACTACTCTTTTCTAACGCTTTGTTGAAGTCTTCGCTTGACAGCCGTCTACGCTTAGCATGTTTCATGAACTGCGAGGCGCTCTGCGAAATTTAAATAAAATATTCAGCTGATTAAAATGATACTACCTTTACAAAAACATAAAAACAATACACGAGTTTACGGAAGGAGTGAGAATGTCCTTTTAAACCTGGAGCGTCTCGCGAAGTCTGTAAGTCACATCCTCAGCCAAGGAGCTGGCAAGATCGTCTGTCAAAGTCTGAACGCCGCAAATTTCTGCGTACAGTTTCACCGACTCTGGTGAAACAATGGAAAATCTCGATTCTTCCGTCATGGCTCAGAATTTAAACTTTATCTATCTGAAATACATCATCGAAACTACACGGGACAGGTGAAGAAATGTTGTAGATCTAATCGGATGTCTACGCGTGAACGCCATGTTGAAAATTGTTTGTCGAGGGAGATTGGGCTCTAGTACAGGACAACCTCAAATGGAGGAGCTACTCTAACAAATAAACAAACAGACAAATCATTATTTGTAAAACGGCAGTAAATAAGTGAGAAGGTGAATAAAAGAATAGAAATATCAATAAGTATAGGGACAACTGATTATAGTAAGTGATTAAATAAAAAAAGAGAGTTTTCATGCTTGATTGTCCTGGTGTCTTATTCTGGGTTAAAAACCTTCAAAATTGAAGGCGGTTTATCATTTAAGTGAAATAAAAAGTACCTGATTTTTTTCCTTTGTTTCTATTTTTTCCTATCAATATTATCAATATCACAAGATCATTTGATGACTTTCAGGCCACGATGTAACTCGTTTGGATCCTGAATGATCCTACAACAGACACGACAAAGAATGTCACCTGGAGTAACAACAATCTTAGTCCGAAACATTCCAAGTTTTTTCTTTTGATCTGCATGGGAACCTAAAGAAGCATGTATGAAGATTTGTTTTGAAAACTCACTGTAAAATTTCGAAATAGATTCGGACCATGCCAGACTTTCAAATTCTTGATATCATATACGCATGCAGACATAACATGTGGCAGGCTTGGTTAGCCCGCTTTGCAGCCGGACATGTCACACAATCCCCGGTATAGTCCATACCCCCGGCGGTTTAGACTGTCTGCGACGCAGCTCAGGCTAGGCTTGGTAGGCTAGAGTTGTTAGTTCGAACACCTCTCGAAGACCTGCTGATTGATTGCGGGCGCACGCGTGACCAAATCGTGAATAATCGCACAGTTTACTTATGACGGAGCATTTCTGCCAGTCAATTGTCATTGACATAGTGGCTATGTCTTGGGGCTTCACTCTTAAGGTAAACAACCCTAGCTAGCTCTATAGTTCTAAGTTCTGAATTGCTCTCTTCCTTTACGTATAATGCGTTTGTGAATTTTGTTTGTACACTTGGTTGTACATCCCTCGCTGGAACTCAAGTGTGACATAATTTAGCATTTAGAAAAGAAAAGACAAACCGCGGTACTATTTCTTTGGCCTGACGTAATTATTTCTTGATCGCTTTTTCTGCAGTGGATGATCTCCTTTTGATCAAAGATTTTCTTTCTAGGATTTGATCTCACAGGTTAGTAATTAACGATGTGTTTATAAAGAAGAAACAAGCTTAATATATAAATATAAGATGCGTTGACCCTTGGCCCCAAAGCACGAGTTGATACGTGTACGAGAATCGAAGCAATTTCTGAGAAGATATTGTAATAATTATCAGAGAACAAACCATTCGTTTTGTTTAGATTTTTAACTTCGTACATTTTTAATTAGGATTTGTTAACAATCACTCTTGTTTTTGTTCGTGGCAAATTGTATAGCTGTACTCCTAGAATTGAATTTTTTTTAATTAACAATTTGTATTTTTTTATCGAATGTGCTTGATCAAGTATAAGCTTGTTTAGACAGATACAAGAAATCCTCTAAGCGTTCGATCTATATCCAAGTGACATTATTGATATCTAGCCACGATGAAATCACATTACTGAAGAACACGATTAATAAATAACGAGCTGAAAGTCACTTAGATGTTTAAACATAGCTGATGTTGTTTCATGGAGAGAAATCCTTAGGAAAACTGTTTTTTGATAATCTTCGGATGGCCGCAAGACCTCCTCGCCATGCTTATTCGAAATCTTACTAGAAGTGACGTAGTGTTCTTGCCCATATTTTTAGGCGTGGAACTAAATTATTTGAAACTGAGTATTAGACAAACTGGATCTTGATTCGAAAAAGTTAAGAGAACGAAAAATATTACATTGCGGCAGAACGCTCCAAAAGTCACATTAAAAAACAAATGATTTCACAATGACTGCGGTCTGTGTCTTGCAAAATCAGACTTGGTCTGCAGAAAATAATATTATGTTGAAATCTAAGACATACCTTGCCTGTGGGAAGCAAGCCTGTCATCTGTCAACCAGAAGAGTCTTGTAAAGTTTGAAGTGCATGGTTGCAATGTTTGTGCCTTTACTGTAGTCATCCAATAACTGACCATATTTACAGCTGTATATACATGTTTACTGATCCTCAAATATAATGAACAAGGTCTTAGCAAGCTTTTGAGATCTTTACAATATGATAATCTAACTGGGTGTCATATTGCAACATGACTGATTGGGAAAGATCTAATTCCCGAGGAGAGTACACTTGATTTGTTAAGTGTGTAATCTTTGTTACTTTGATTGGCTGTCTTTATACTGATATTTAATGACTTATTTCTGTCCTTTCCTAGGCAGTTTAAAACAACTTTTCTTAATTTTCCCTAGTGTGCCCAATATGAGTATGTTTGACATTAGGAAAAAAAAAAAAAACAGTCTTTCAACTCCCAAGGGAAGGGAAATTGGTTGTCACAAGGGGTTAAAGTACTTAAGTAAAATTACAGTGTTTGATTAAGAGAAGGAAGCAGTTTTGGTGTGAGTTATCTGGAGTTTTATATTAGGAATTAAATGGGGGATATCAGAAATCTGGATTCTAATGAAGGCTTTTTTTGTAGTTGTTTTATGTAGAATGATTGAGATAGTTTGATAATTACACTGAGGAATGAATTAACGATTTAAATGCAGTTTGGCAGTATAGTTTAGCTTACATGAGAAATCATTTTAACTAAGAAAGATACAAAAGGTATTAACAGTTTCTCTAGAGCACAAATGATGTCCAAGTGTTTGGGCAGCTGTTCTCTCTCTCTTATGATGTCTCAATTTTGTATAATGGAATCTGAACACTGAGGAGAATGTGCTGCCTTTGCTCTGACATCTGGAAATGGTTAGACATCCTAGTCTTTTCGGATAAGAATGATAAACTACAGGCCCCATCTCCGTCATCTTCTCTGGATGTTTGGGCAAGGGATGTTAAAGAACCCATTTGTAAAGAGTAGTGGTGTGACCTTGATTACAAAATTGAGAGCATCTACAAAAATTCCTTCAGATATTGTTAACTGCTCATTATGCAATCTGGCCAAAGTCCAGTGCAAAGCATTGTTAAGAGCTGTGAACCAATGGATATGGTGCTATATATATTAAATCCTTCATTATTATAATATTTGATATGACTTAATTTGTAATATACTTTTAATTTTCAGGGAGGATAAGCTTTAGTTAACTAACCAGCACCAAACCAGCGTCAAGAGATTGGTCGAATTACTGTTAGGAAAATGTTACGAATTCACACGCCACATTTCAAGAAAATTATTCAAAAACAGTTTACCAGCAGTGGTGGATTATGGTCCACATGTCGCTATCTCCATGCAGGAAATAAACTTTTCCAGACTAACAAACCTGAGCCACGAAGAAGTGAAATAAAGAAAATCCTGGTTGCCAATCGAGGCGAGATAGCGATCAGAGTCTTTCGTGCCTCTGCTGAGGCTGGTATTAGGACTGTTGCTATTTACTCAGAGCAAGATGCCAATCTTATGCACAGACAAAAGGCTGATGAAGCCTATCTCATTGGCAAAGGCATGCCTCCTGTTGCAGCTTATTTAAATATTCCAGAAATAATCAAAATTGCAAAGGTAAAAGGATGAGTGAGTTTACATTTTTTTTTTAATCGTTTCACTCCCAAGATCTCATTATTAAGTAATTCTCCTTCATTTCTGCCAGACATTTAATTCTCAAGAATTTTAATTGGAGAATGTGGTATTGGATCAACTCATGATAATCCCTTAAATGTGATTGTTTTCTTTTTTCTCTTCACTTATCTGCTTGATATTGAATTAATTTTGAAAGGAGAATTTCACTCTTGGTTAAGAAAGGGTAAAAAAAAAAAAAACAAAAATAGTAGAGCTACATATGTATAATATTGGATGAAGTGTTTAATCATTATCTTCTAAATTATTTGCTAGGAAACTGAAGCTGATGCGATTCATCCAGGGTATGGATTTCTCTCAGAGAGAGCCAACTTTGCTGAAGCTTGTGTCAAAAATGGTATAATTTTCATTGGCCCCTCCCCATCAATAGTCAAAATGATGGGGGACAAGGTGGAAGCTCGGCAAGTAGCAGTAGATGCAGGTGTGCCTGTGGTTCCTGGCACAGAAAACCCAATCAAGACTGCTGAAGAGGCTAAAGCCTTCTGTGAGGAGTATGGGTTGCCTGTCATCACCAAGGCAGCATATGGTGGAGGTGGGCGTGGCATGAGGGTGATCTATAAAATGGAAGATGTGGAGGAGTTCTTTAACTTGGCCAGCAATGAGGCATATGCTGCTTTTGGAGATGGTTCAATGTTTATTGAAAAATTTGTTGGTAGGTACATGCAACTGTGTCTCACAGAGGAGTTATACCAGTAAATTTGATTGCATCAATGTGCACATACAAACTGTACAATTTTGTTCATTGAAATGTTGATATACTGTTAAACAGTCATTTCTCAATAATTGCAGAATGTCAGCAACTAAGTTAACAACAAGGGAAATTGTCTAGAACAATGTAACATCATATTCCCAGGACTGATCAACATTGTATCGTAATCAGTGGGAAAAATTGATTTCAAATTTTAGCAGTCAGTGACAACAATAGTTTTGGATATAGCGTTTTTTTTTTTTTTTTTTTTTTTTTTTTTTTTTTCTCTTTTATCCAGAACAACCAAGACACATAGAAGTTCAGATGATGGGTGATGCCTACGGAAATGTGGTGCACCTCTATGAACGAGACTGCTCAGTGCAGAGACGTCATCAGAAGATTATAGAAATCGCTCCAGCTCCAGAACTGCCAAGGGAAATCAGAGACAAAATGACCAGCGATGCTGTCAAACTGTGTAAAGCAGTTGGTTATCAGAATGCCGGGACTGTGGAATTCTTGCTGGATCCACAAGGGAATCATTACTTTATCGAAGTCAACGCCCGTCTTCAAGTGGAGCACACGGTGACGGAAGAAGTTACAGGGTAAACTTTTGGCTTTTGGTTTTCCTGATGTTTACTGGGAGGTTGTAGTCTGGTTAGAAGCGAAGAGAGATGGAAGGGGGTGTGGCCCTTCTTTTATAGAAAAGACGGCTTGTGAACTGTTACATGACGTACTTGAAACTTTTCTTGTAAGCAAGAGAACCAGCAAAACGGCCAGCAGTGTCCCCTTTGCAGCCTTTGTTTGGTCTCGTCACGCAACGCGCTCCCTCTCCCACCAAGGAGAGGAGAGAGCGGTGGAGAATGTGCGTTGCGTGACGAGACTTAGCAGCGGCAGCGAAGGAGAGTATCAGTGACGTAAACGAAAAAAAAAATAGGAAAGACAACGATAAATCAATTTCTTGTGATGAAAATTTTATCTCATTATCACTTTGAACCATAAACACGACAAATGAAAACTTTCTAGCTTTCTTCGTGTTCCAACAGCACAGGCCGCTAAGTTGGCGGCTTTTGCTGCTAATCTACCCACCATGGCGACCAAACGGTCACTGTCTGAATGCTGAAATGATTTTCCTCTCTTGAATTTATAGTGTCGACCTAGTAAGAACCCAAATCAATGTGGCAGAAGGAAAATCCTTGGAGGAAATTGGACTTCGTCAAGAAGATATAAAGGTGACTGGTTCAGCTATTCAAGCTCGTATCACAACTGAAGATCCTGCTAATAACTTCACTCCGGATACAGGAAGGATTGAGGTAACATTTTGATGTACTTTGCGTGGATTAGAGTGTTGGGAAACCCTGATTTTATGGAGTGCTCCTTTTTTTATAAAGTACATAATTATGCTCTACGGCGTTGATTACGGAGATTTACGAAGACTGTCGAAGGTTTGTGAGGTTGATTACGGAGATTGCCGAAAAGATTGTGCTTCGTCGACTACGGAGATTGATGGAGATTACCAGAAATTCGGAGATTTTATCATTTTGATCACGGAGATAGCCGAGAATAAATTGAAAGACCATTCTGCGTTGATTATTGAGATTGCTAAAAATCTTCAGAGAGTTTTAGAGATCGTATCACCGTGATTACGGTTTTTGCCGAAGATTTTCAGAGATGGCCGAAGACGCATGACGTTGACTACGGAAAGCGAAGATTGCATTACGTTGACTACGGAGATCGTCGAATATCTCTGGAAAAAACCGAAGATTTACTATGTTGATTATGGAGCTCGAGGTTGTTTAAGGTTCAGGGACTTGGAAAGAGGATTTCCATTCACATTGTGTAACTTTAACCGTGCTTCACTCGTCTCGATTTTTGCTGTTTATTCGCAGGTTTTCCGAACAGGCGAAGGAATGGGAATTCGGCTGGATGGAAATTCTATGTTTCCCGGGGCTGTGGTTTCTCCTCATTACGACTCACTTCTAACAAAAGTTATCAGCAAAGGTTCGACTCACAGAGAATCTGCAACCAAACTCCTGAGGGCGCTGCGTGAGTTTAGGGTGAGAGGGGTCAAGGTATGGCTAACGAATTATTTTTCTGTCTTTAATTAAACAACTACTCCACTCACGGCTACCCCTTTACAATGACCACCTCTCCACAACGGTAACTTTTTTTGGTCCCGGAGGGCTGTCCATGCATTCATCTACAACGGCCACCTCTACACAAGTTGGCCACTTTCCTCTATCCTTAAGGTGGCCGCTGTGGAGAGGTTCAACTGTATTCGCCGAAGTTAAGCCACCACTTCCATCAACGTTAAGGTGAATTATTGTTTCAGTAAATATCACAAAAGCTGATTAACTAGCGGACAAAAAAACACAGCTAGAATTTTCCGTGTCAAACGCCCGGGATTCCAATCTTAAAATCTCGTCAGCCTTTGCCACGTGTCCCAGTCTCACACTTTCCTAGGATTCTGTTTAACTTACGCTGATAATTACGGTCTGAGGGCAGCTAAAATAGCGTTGAATTATCGTTGTGAGCGCAGAAAGTCTTGCGTGATTGTTGTCGTTTGAAATACTGCCGCGAGGAAGCTTATGTACTACGCATAAAAAGCGGCCTCGGTATCTCGTGAGGCTAGAATTCAACTACTAGCCTCTCTTAGAAGGACGAAATATGCCTGAGTCAATTTAATTGACGCAGTGACTTTGTTTTGTTTTCAGACCAATATTCCTTTCATCATCAATGTTCTTAAAGAAGAAGAGTTTTTAGGAGGAGCTGTCAAGACAGATTTCATCCTCCATAGACCTCACTTGATCAAAGTGGAATGGGGTCAAAATCGAGCCCAAAAATTGCTCCAGTATCTTGGAAACGTGATGGTTAACGGACCGTGCACACCTTTGGCTACTGGTTTGAAACCTTCCAAGGACGCCCCAGAAGCACCCGAGGTATGAGCCTTAATGCGCAAGTTGTAACGGGCTGAGTGATGGCTTGTATACTGAACACAAATTTAGCCTAAGATTTTTAGAGTTCCGCACTTACTACCTTATGGATTTGTTGGCTACTGTATATAGAAAGCACAGCCAGGGAGTTTTACTCGTAGCCTGCTTGCACGGGGTAGTTTGTATTTTCAAGTGCGAATATTCGGTCGCCATATTGGACGGGTGGAAGATTTAGGACGAGTGAGAAATACCCTTCCTCCCCTATAGTTTTGTCACTCGTCCCTACTCTTTCACCTGTCCAATATAGCGATCGAATGTTCGCCGCGCTGAGTCTTACGCTTGAAAAACACGCACAAACGCCTGCAATCAGGCTATTTTACACGGGGTTATTAATAGTTGCAGGTTGTTAGTACTGAAAGAAGCTTTCTCTTTTGCTAGATCCCCAAAACGTCCAATTCCGGTTCTTACGGCCACCTGAAACCGAGCGGATTCCGAGATATTTTATTACAGCAAGGACCAGAAGGTTTTGCCAGCGCTGTTCGAAAGAGCAACAGGCTTCTGCTGACCGATACCACATTTAGAGATGCTCATCAGTCACTGCTGGCCACTCGAGTGAGGACTCATGACATGCTTAAAGTGGCCCCATTTGTGTCGCATTACTTTGCCAATGCCTACAGCTTGGAGAATTGGGGAGGTCAGTGTATATGCAAGAGAGCCTAGATTGAAAATCCTTAATGGCGACAGTAGTTGTAAAATAACCGATCTTGAAATTTATACAGCGTCTGAATTAGCTTCCCTCAGAGCGCATTTCGATCAAGTGTCGTTAAAAAAAAATACCAGAGTAATTCCAAGGGGCCAATGAAAATTCAATTTGAAAACACGTGATCTGCTTGAAGCGCGGGAAAAAGCGAGTGTCATAGTCTCGACTGGTTTTAGATTTGTATTTGATTGGTTAAGAGGGTGATGCTAGTTTTCTAGACCAATCACAAAGCAAGGTAAAGCGATACCGATGCAAGGCGGGATTGATTTGGACCCTTGTTTGAAAATTGCACTTTGTCATAGAATTACGAAACCTCTTTCTGCCAGCTTTTGTTGCAGTCAACAAATTTAGGTCTGAAGGAATACAGTTTAAGGTCCTTTTTGGGCTGGGGAAGTAAGCTAGATCAACATCAAGTTCTCTGCAGAGTAGTGGTAGAGTAGTGGTAGAGTATCAGAGTGCGGTCTGGATCCCTAATCCTTCTGGGGAGCTCATATTTTTTCCCCTTAGTTACACGCTTGTAACTAAGTAGCTTGCTGTGCAGGCGTAATTTTGGCGAGAGAGCGCTCGGTATTTTCTGACCGAAAATTATGGCCGTCATCTCTGATTTTAATGGGAGCGGAAGGCTGGGGAGAGAAAGAAATTTGTACCGAGGGGGTGAGCGACAGTGAAAAAAATTAAATATTACGCAACTAAACACAATGACTTCTTTCTCTACGGGCGACCGAGCTCAATATCAACCATCTTTCCAACCTCAATCTATGTACAGGTGCAACCTTTGATGTGGCTTTACGCTTTCTGTACGAATGTCCTTGGGATCGTCTGGCGCAGCTGCGAGAAGCTGTTCCCAACATCCCGTTTCAGATGCTCCTCCGTGGGGCCAATGCAGTGGGTTACACCAGTTACCCCGACAACGTAGTTTTCAAGTTCTGTGAAAAGGCACACCAGAACGGCATGGACATTTTCAGGGTTTTCGATTCTTTGAACTACCTGCCTAACCTACAGGTAACTACAATATTATATCTACAAATTATGCCGCTTGAACCGACTATAAGTTTGTTTGCTTCTCATAGGGATGTTAGCCCATTGCAGGCAATCCTCCCCCACGCCCCACGCTCCTTGAAAAATGGGATACGAGGGTTTCGTGTCAAATCCAAGGCCTTTCCATTGGTACTACCAGGAGATGCTCCTCTACTGATCTTCATTAGAGTTTTAGTACTGTACCGAGGCTATTATTTCTCGTAATGTTTCTACAGCACGTTTTAAACTTTGGCCTTAACATATCAATATATCTTTTCAATCGTGTTCCACTGCGTGTTTCAAACATATTATAGCACTGCACTGTATTAAACTTTTAATTCACGCTGTGTTCGTTTTTTACCTCACCAGTAACACGTATGAGTTAATAAAGCAGGTACTCCTCATGAGAATTTGGCCTTCCTTCCATCTCTGATTGACGCCCATTTTTTTTCCCCTTAAGCTTGGTATTGAAGCAGCTGGTGCAGCTGGCGGAGTGGTTGAGGCTGCCATATCTTACACCGGTGATGTGTCCAATCCAATGAAGACAAAGTATAACATTGATTACTACATGAACCTGGCAACAGAACTGGCACGCTCTGGTGCGCATGTGCTCTGTATCAAGGTATGGTGGGAAAGAATAACTTATTCATTTATTTGTACTTTCGTTTTGCTCAACAAATAAGCTTGTAGTAATCACTGCATCTTTTAGCCTTAAAAGAAGCCATTATTTTACATAGGTTTTATTTTGCCATTACTTTCCTCGCCAAATTATCCATTACAACAGCTCGCATTTTCAAACTGAGGCAGTGGGTCAAACCGTTTTTTGTGTCGAATGAGTTTTGTTTGCATAAGAACTAAAAGAATAAACTGAATGATTTTCACATCTACCCTTGTTTCACGACATAGGCTTTGGCCAACTAGGTCATGGTCTTCAGAAAGAACGCTACTCGTCCGCGTAAATTTTAATGAAAAAGTATACTTAAGTTATTCCCAGTATAAGACGTAGCTTTGAGTTTAGGAGAATAAAGGTCTTTCTGTTTCTCTACTTTCTTTCTCTTATGTTTTTCTCTCTTTCTTTCTTTTTGTTTGTTTGTTTTTCCTAATGATATAGTGCGACCTCTCCTCAGTATCTGCTCAACTCGTAACGTGTCCCTGTTTATTCTTTATCACAGGACATGGCCGGAGTTTTAAAACCAAATGCTGCTACACTGTTGATTGGTTCCCTTCGAGCCCAGTTCCCCAAGCTCCCCATTCACGTGCATACCCATGATACCGCTGGAGCAGGTGTAGCCTCCATGCTGGCCGCGACGGAGGCTGGAGCCGACGTGGTAGACGTTGCAGTAGACTCCATGTCTGGCATGACGTCGCAGCCCAGCATGGGCGCCATTGTTGCGGCTTTGGAAAACTCAGAGAAGGAAACAGGTATTGTTGAAGATTTTAGAATCACAACATGAAGAGTTCATACTTAGCTTAATTGCGCGGTGGCCTCATAGTCGGCGCGCTCGACTCCTGATCGAGTGGTCTGGGTTAGAGCCTTGGCTGGGAACATTGTGTTGTATTCTTAGGCAAGACACTTTACTCTCACAGTGCCACTCTTCACCCGGGTGTTCCAATGGGTACCGGCAAATTTAATGCTGGGGGGTAACCCTGTGATGGACTGGCATCCCATCCAGGGGGGAGTAGAAATACTTCTAGTTACTTTATACTACGGAAACCGGAGTCAAGCGCAGGTCTGATGGGCCACTTGGCTTGTAAGCAGACTTTTTTTTTCAAATGAAAAAGGAGCATCATGTAAGGGTTTCCTGCCAGTACCATTTGATCTCGTAAGTTCAGTATGTTGCCTGAGAACACATCAGCATAACAATTCAATCTTGAGAAAGAGGAGGGAAGAAATAGTAATTATAAAAAAGACCCACCAACTTTATTGCTACGCTGGATGTCCTGCGGGAATTTCATATAGGGTAAAATCGTCTCTTAGGGAACACAGCCAATCAAAACACAGCTTACAACAAGTGAACCAGGTCAAAACAAAACCGAATTTCTCGGCCGAACCGGAGCCTTAAATAATAGAGAAGACCGACAGATTGTTGATGACAAACGTATAGAGGCTCTTTTTAGAAGGTGAATACTGTGGGCGTGTAAAAACTGCACGGTTAGCACAAGTGCAAATGTGAGGAAACTAAAAAACATTATACCGGGAGAAAGCTAAGTTTTATCTTACTGAGTTAAACATCTCTTGATTAAATATTTCTTATTAGAATTTCAGCCCTCTATATGATCTTTCTGAAATGAGAGCGCTATCTGTATGAAATGTGCGAGCAACTCCATGACACAAGTCTTAAAATCTTTTTTTTTCTTACGAAGGCATTCCACTGGAACGTGTCTACGAGTACAGCGAGTACTGGGAACGAGCGAGGAATTTGTACGCTCCATTTGAGAGCACCGTGACCATGAAGACCGGAAATGCTGACGTGTACGAAAACGAGATCCCTGGGGGACAGTATACCAATCTTCACTTCCAGGCCTACTCGCTCGGCCTGGCTGATCAGTTTACCGACGTTAAAAAGAAGTATGCCCTGGCTAATGAACTGCTGGGTGATGTAGTGAAGGTATAACTGTTTTTTGATGAAAGATTTGGAAATAAATTTCTTTAGTAACGATTTTAATGCTGATGCCGTAGAAGCTTTGTGCACCATTATTACGGTAGTCCATCTCGTCATCTTTTGCAGTGGCTAGGAGTATTACCCCTCCCCTGTATGGATGCTGATCTGATTAAAGCCCCGCCCCTCCCCCCCTTCATCTCCCGACCTCGTTCCCATAACCATTTCCCTTACTTGAGGATGAGGCCATGGGAACGAGTTTGTCCCACCCCCTTCCGGCTTCGAGTTTACTGATACCTATCAGATATGGTGCTGGGTGCAGAGAGAACTTTAGAATGCAAGTGACTTTTCCAGGAACAAAGAGCGAAGATCCGTGACCAAGCGTGCTAACTGGACTGGTAGCTTGGCCACCGTGTCAAAACAAAACCGAAGCGACCCTTATCAAAGCGAAAAAGTTGTTTGGTGTTATCCTTTACCAAGTGATTCAATCTTCTTTGTAAGCTCCGGAAGATTGTATAGTCAAGAAGCTCGAAGATGGTTAATCTTGACTGGTTCGTCATTTATATCTATACTAACTAGAACAAAAAACGGCTCCACTTCAAGAAACTAACAGGAGATATAATTTCTCCTCAGGTGACTCCAACCTCCAAGGTGGTTGGCGATTTAGCCCAGTTTATGGTGCAGAATAAGTTGGATGATCGCGATGTGCTGGCCAAGGCCGATGAACTTGACTTCCCTTCGTCAGTGGTGGAGTTCTTGCAAGGTTATTTGGGACAACCGCATGGCGGCTTTCCCGAGCCACTTCGAACAAAGGTCAGTTAATTCCCTTCGTTTGAAATCGAACCTTTTTTTAAAGCGTTTTGTTTTGGTAAAAGAAAACGGGTTCCTATGTCACTTGAAAGCGAGGCCTTTCCTGTGTCCAAAGAACCTTTTGGAACTTGCGTTCTTTAAATTAAAAGTACTCTTTACAAATATAACTCTTATTTCTTTGTTGTATTTAAAGGAAAATAATAATTAGATTGGTTAACAAATGAATTATCATTACGGAGACAATCAACTTTTTCGCGATATTTTTTGACTAGTTATCACGGGTTTTACACGTTTTTGTGGATATTACCGTCTCTTATTATATGGCTGTGTCTCACAAGGACTGGGAACTACCGAATTCACTAATTTGATTGGCTGAAATCAATATTGAAAGCGGTCTAGATTTTCCCATCTAGACCGGCATCTAGACCGGTCTAGAAAAAAACAGGTACAAAGAATATAAAAAAATTGGCATATAAGACACAGCCATATAATAAATATCTTGTTAACCGAGCTAGGTCGGTCTGTATGGGAGAATCTTGACCTCGGTCGCTGGTACAGATCTCACTACGTTCGGTCTGTACTGGCGACGTCGGTCAAGATTCTCCCATACAGACCTCCCGCTCGGTTAATAAGAACTAATTATGCCTTATTACTTTTCTGTGAATGCATTTGGCTTTAAAAACTCTTCCCAACTCTCTCCTGATTTCCTTCTTTAAGAATGCGTAAGCGAGAGGATTTGCCGCGGCGTTTAATAGCAAGAAAAACAAAACGACATCGACCAAAGCTAACGGGCAGACTGTACAGAAAATAAGTGAGTTTCGATAGAGTAACAAAAAACAAAGATGAAAACCAAGACTGCTACAACCATTGCCGAAGACGTTTCGGGAATCAGTCGGAAAAGTTTCCGGTTTTCATCGGAGATGGGGCGATTATGTGGTAAATCGGCCAGGAGAGAAGAGGTTTCTTTTTTATGCCTTCGAACAATCACGAGCATGTGAATAGTGGCTGAAGTCAAGAGGATCATGGGAAGAAATTCAAGAACGCACTTTCTTCTGACGGTTGCAGTAAACACGGTGGCCGATGCACTAAAATACATTACAATGACTGTGTGAAGAATCCACACAACTGCTGGGAAAATCCATGCCTTGGCGTCCGTTTTGGCGTCATGTAAACGATGTACTTGAGAGGCAACGCGATGGTGACGTAACAATCGATTATCATCGCGCAAAGATTCCCCACCGAAGCGTGCAACAGAATACTTAGCAGAATCGTGATAACGTGACCCTTTTGCGACGAACACAAACTCCATCGAATCTTGCAGGTGTATAGGGTAGGGAACAAAACTAAACCAATGAAGAAATCCGCAGCCAGGGATGTAACGAACCAGTTTGCTGTAGTTCGTATTCGTCTTCTTGTCATTATGAGCCAAATCACAAATTGCGTTTCCTGTTACAGCCATAATGGAAGGGAACCAACCGATTATCCAGAACCATCTGTGTATGTTGTGTATATCTCCTCTTTTCTCCGATTGTAGCTCGACACCAGATCTCTGAAGAAGTAGGCGGGCCGAAATTCAAGTTTTACTTTCTAAGACCAAATATCAATCGCAAGATCAAAGTCAAAATGATTATTGACAAAATCCAGGCTTGTAGCCTTCAATCAATAAGAACATTTCCGACGTGGATATCCCAAAAGACTTAAAAATCGAGCCGAAATTTGATATGTTTTTTTTAAGTTCACTTGGAGACAAAAGATGGGTGCCAGATTTTTTTTTTTTTGGTTAGACGGCTCTTCGACAGTCTAAAATATCACCAGCCTCTTAAGATTGAAAAACTCTCCTTGGTTTTTTAATTAATTAATATTTTTCCAGAAATTACTCTCTTCTCCATTGCTTGCTCAAGCGCACCAAGTTCTTTTCCAGATCGCCACTTCACCTGCTTTCAGTTGTTCGTATCTCGCACTGTCCTCGTTACAAATATTCTTTCCGGAAAGAAAGTGTAAACAATTTTTGTAAGTTTGTTTGTTTGTTTTTGTTTTTGTTTTTGTTTTTTTTTCAATTTATAAAGCACCATACAGAACCGTACTGAATTCATAATTAACAAATAACCGGTTTAGATGTATGAACCGAATCCACTTTCAGAAATTTTTCTGAAGGTTCATGCGAACTTCGTGGAAATGCGTGGGACATTTTGACTGAACAGTTCTCAGTCTTACATGTCATCTCACGAAATAACATGGCTTCCACGTTAACCTGGCCGTCTACAAATGCTTACATGCCATCTACTGTTAACCTCATTGAAAGCCCTCTATTGTCCCTGCAGGCTTTGAAGGGACGCCCCACCATCGAGGGCAGGCCTGGAGAATCTTTGGAGCCACTTGACTTTGAAGCACTGAAAAGCAAACTGCAAGAGGAATTCGGTAAGTACGAAAGCTTGTACCAACATGCAAGTGCTTTAATAACAAAAAGGTACGTCAGAGATCTCAAAATTTGCAGTTATCTGTATATTTTTAATAGTGTTTGTGTATCTATGTACCTCAGTTTGATTGAATGGAAAGAAAATTTCTGAAATGTCTGAACTGTGATCAGGGTCAGGGTTTGGGGTGGTGCGGACTACCTTAGTGCTACCATCGGTCTGACGGCAATGGTCGTGATGCATGCTTCTGAGAAAGGAGAATACTACAGGTCTAATTGTCGCCTTACTTCTTCAGCCTCCTTTTCAAACCTCACAGCCCTTCACGTTGATCACAGCGGTAGAATATCTATAAACTTAAGCGCGCGTTTTTTTTTTTTTTTTTGTTTCTGTGCAGGAGAAAATGCCATCCGTGACGAGGACGTACTTAGCGCTGCTCTGTACCCCAAAGTTTTCAATGATTACATGGTGTTCAGGGAGGAGTTTGGTCCAGTTGATGGTCTTCCCACCAGACTCTTCTTCACTGGCCCTGAAATCGGAGAAGAATTCCAAGTAGCGATCGAGCCTGGAAAAGTTTTGAACATTAAAGTACTGGCCATCAGTGACTTGCACCCGAATGGACAAAGAGAAGTCTTCTGTGAGATGAACGGACAACTGAGGACAGTATTGGTGGAGGACAAGTCTGTAACCAAGGTATTGACTGCCTTAGCGTGAAAACAAGCTCTCTTTCGCGTACACATTTTTCGTTGTTATTTTTGTGGGCCATACCTATCCAGACTTTTAATACCTTTTCATCGTCGGGTAGACATGAAATGTTCACTTCTTTGCTAAGAGTGAAGACTAATGGAATTGTATTTCTGTAGAAATCAGTGTTACCATGGCAATGGAAAGCACCAAATCCTGAAACCACCCTGGTGTTAAAACTGCACCAACAATACCACCCCTAAGCGACAGTTTCATAGTCCGAATAGAGACATGACCCTCGCAAGGATGAAGAAATTGCAGAAAAGAAGCCCTTACCCTTTAATTCCGATGAGTGACCAAGACAGAATTTCTCCTTACAATATCAATACAATATCAAGCAGACAAGTGATGAGAACAAAGAAAAATATCAATTAGGGAATTATTATTTGATTCAATACCAAATTCTCTACACTAACATCATTCAGGCGTCGATAGAACTCGAACCCGTGCCTCCCAAATGGTCCTTTGCATATTAAAAAAATTCCTGTGTTAACGGTTGAAGATCTTTTATTATTATAAGTGTGACTATTAATATTAATACTATTGTCATTATCATTATTACTGTTTCTAATACTTCCCTTGTTGCAGTCTGACCACTGCTGTTTTCTTTTTTCTTCCTCCTTTCTCAGACACTTGAGCGACATCCGAAGGCCGACAAGTCCGTCAAAGGATCCGTCGGAGCCCCCATGCCGGGAAAAGTTGTCGGCATCCGAGCGAAAGAGAACGAGGTGGTGAAGAAGGGAACCCCTCTAGTTGTGCTCAGCGCCATGAAGATGGAGACCAACGTGACTGCTCCCATCGACGGAACGGTGACGAAGATTTCCGTCAAATTGAACCAGAACTTAGATGCGGGCGATCTTTTGGTGGATATTGAGCCTCTGAGTTAAACCGGTCGGGAACTGATCATAGTCGCTCGGTGCACCTTCGGATAACTTCGGGAAGTTATGGAAGTGTCGGTGGACAAGCACTTCCGTGCCATGCGGTTAAACATTTTCAATAGTCAAATGTTCAAATGTGTATTAGTATTTAAACAGTAGGGAATTTTAATGTTTAAAAAGTTGAATGATGGAAAGCACTTCTCAGAAAAATCTGTCGTCAGAAATGGGTAGCGTATGGAGGTCCCTAACCCTTTAACTTCCAAGATCTAATTAGTTAATCTCCTAACTGATTACCACACATTTCCTTGCAAAGTAAACAAGAGAATTTGGTGTTATGTCACGAAGACACCCCGGCGCTAGCTGATTACCACGTCTGATCCCACAACCTGTTTTACAGGACAACCTGTCGGAATCACAGCTGGAAGTTGAATGTTGATCACTCACAGGAGTTAAATGGTTAAAACATAATCTGATTTAACTAATTTTAGATTTGCAATTGCTGTTTATTGGTTTGTGGTTTTGTCATGTTATGTTTTTGGTGGCTACTACCGCTGTCTTCGTTTTCGATACGTTAACATATCGTTCTTAATTCTCTAAAGTTTTTTTTTAATTTATCATATTTAGAGTTCTTCTTGGGTTCCCAAAATAAAAATGATCACGGTTGAATTCAGTTACCCCCAAAAAACTTAACTGTAAGACGAACACAGGAGGATTATGACGTTAAATTAAGGAATTAGATATTTAATCAAGCTCTTGGCTTAAAGAACAATCCAAAGATGATGTTCACCCAGAGAAATGTCATTATTTGCTAAAAGGAGAGTAAATATATCTATGAACTAATTTATAATTTGCAATCTACGAGGGTTAAATTATATCACGCCATCTTTGGAAACACACCGATTTCAGATTAGAATTGAGTACGATTTTCAGGCTGAGACACGTTGGGACGATCAAGGAATAAACTAGATACAATTATTTTTTACCAGGCAGAAAGAGTGTAACATTTTAAATTAAGCTTCATTTGGTAAATTTGATAAATAAAAACAATAGAAAAAATTAACCTGAAGGTCATTTTGTTTTAAATATTCGCCAAATCTCACCACCTCCGTCACTGGTTTGAGGATGCTGTTAATCGACTCTTCGACACCAAAATCTTTCAAGCTCAATCTTTCTCCACTGCCATTCAACCGGGATTTTGGAGTATTCTGTCCCCAAGATTCAATTAATTTTATACGAAGATTAACACCCATGCGCCGAATTCCAAACACTCATTTCTACTAGCAGTTCTTCATTAGCGCTGTTTCGTTTTTCCCGTGAAATGCGAATCAATTAACCTGTTGTGCGTGCGTGATTTTGTTTACGGGAGGTCGTATTCGCCTAGAAGTTTGTATGATGAACGTTTGTGAAGTTTCCCAAATTACACGGCTTTATTGGAGAGATCATAAAAGGTGTAGAAATATTGTTGAGACACACTCAGACAAGATATAATTATTAATGATTTGAAAATTACGACAGCTTTGAATAAGGAGCTCGCATGGTCCTGACTGCGTGATGGAGGAGACTAATGAGCGGGTCCTGGTAACTAAATAGAACGCGTGACATCGTGACACAATTGCAAACGTTTAGCTATGGATGGTGCAAGAAGTATAGCAACAGATGGTTTCGTTTTTGCGAGGACTTAGGACACTAAATAATTGAGGGGTCTTAAGGTTGGGCTTTTTTATGTACAGAAATAATATTTGATTTGAATGAGTGGTTCGCGGAGCCAGCGTCTTGCAGATGAGGCAAGCGCAGGAAAGCCGCGAAAGGTGAGGAATATCCGTCAAATAATTATGTATTGTATCTAAAACTTCGGACGTCCAGCATTTCAAAAGACTTCCAGTAGTCTCAGACAAGAGCAAGCATTGTTTCGGTAAACTCCATAAAAGATTGAAGAACTAGTCTGGTTCACAAAGGTTATGAGCTTGAATGATTGAGAGGCCGGGACGCTTTTCATGCCTGGGGTCGGAGTGGCTTTACAAAACTTTGGCTATCTCCCTTCAAAAAATAATGACTCTTTACTTTGTTTGGCTACCCAGGGTCAATGAATATCTGTAGATCATTTTCACTAGACAAACCTACTTATGATACCGTTTGGCCGTTGCATGTGGCTTACCTAACTGACTCTATTTTCCTTTCACATATTTTCCTGTACATTGTTAGTTTTAGCTAATGATTTTAAAGCTCAGCCAATTTTAAAGACAAAAAGTATACTGAGATATATTTGCCATGAATTTTACATGTATTTCATAACTTGTAGTACACTTTGATAAAGCCAGACAAAATTCATTAAAAAAAAAATCTAATTTTTTTGTTAGAGAGGTCACAATTTAATCCAGTTGTCCAAAGCCCTTTCTTATATTCTTCGGCATGGTGCTTCGAAAGAGGGTTTGCACATGTCTGAAGGTAAATGTTTCTAGAATGTATTATTACAGTTATTGTAATATATGTTTATGGTTTTTGCAGATAGTACACATCGATCTAGGTGCATGTTCTTAAGTTTTACCTCGCACTCTAGTAATTAGGAATGTAACCACAGGCAGTCAATCTACTTGTGACTTAAGTTTACCTGAGAAATGACTAGGATTGAAAGCCCGATTATTTGAGCCATGCTGGTTCCCTTTGCTGCAGCAATGTCTAATCTGGTACTGATTGAATGATCCAAGCCCAAAACAAAACCGGCTAACTTTGTTGAAATCCTCATACAGTACATGGCAATCAAAGGAGCCTAGAGAAGATAGTTGAGATTCCAGAATTTTGTTAGTGGGATCTCAGGGCCTGCTCACCAAGGATTTGATTCATCTGCAGGCCAACTTTAAGCATACCATTATGAAGCCCAGCGTACATGATGTGGCCCTTGGAACAACGTTAAAATCTGAATTCACACACAAATTTGTAGACCTGCGAGACGTAAATTATTGATGCTGCAACAGTACAATGTCAAGTGGAAAAAAATTGATGAGAAAAAAGAAAATATCAGTTAGGGGATTATTAGTTAATCAATTACCAAATTATCAGTACTAGCATCATGAGAACTGTATGGCAGACAGTAAGGAAAATTACTTTAGAATGAGGGCATATTGTAAAATATGGACTGGATTGGATTTGTAAGACATGGACTGGATTTGTAAAACATGGACTGGTTTGTAAAACATGGATTTGTAAAACATGGATTTATGGAAACATGATAGCATTGTTTGACTGTTTATTCGTTTATTTCTCTGTCTGTCCCTTTTTAATCTTAATTGTTTTACTTTATATTATTTTCATTTTATATTTATTTACCTAATAATTTCTCTAAAAGATTGTTTGATGTTGAGTAATATTAGCATTAATTTTTGGAAATTTTTAAGAATAATCAAGAAATACGAGAAGCACTCGCTTACAGCGAGTAACCATTCTCAGCATTTTCGGCATTCTCTTGTGTTCAAAAACAAAATTCCACGTCCTTATATTTAACTCTACAATGCATTTGGGGCGTTTTTATTTTTAAAATTATCAACATCTTAATACACAGGAGCTGGTCAAGACCGATTTCCAACATTTTACGGGAATAGGTAATTTTACTAGGGCAAACATGGAACAAACAAAAGTGTACGTGACATAGAAACAACCAGGCTGCCAAAAGACCGTAATTTGAAAATGCATTGTAGACCTCTGTCGAAAATAAATCTGCATCTTTTAAATTTTTGCGGGAGAAGATAGGTTATTGTGCAAGGAAGGAGATGGCGGCTTCTTTTAAACTTCCATCTCTGACCGGAAAACGGCGACATGGATTTGAATTTCCCGAGTTCTCATGGAGCTCTGTAAAAGTTAAAGAAGGGTTTGGAAGCAGGACATTTGGGAGTGTCTATTTGTCTGACTTTACATTAATTTTGTTTCTTCTCCTGTGTTAAAGATGAATAAAACACTGGAGTCTATCTAAGTGCCATGTACTTTAAATGTTTTCCAGATTTGTTATAACGGTAACTGTACATATCTGGACCGAGCTTTTTCAGTTAACTCAAAAATGTGAAAAAGTGAATACTCTGCATCCAGCAAACACGTGAAAAAGAGTGAAGAAGGTCGCGAGAAAGAAATTAAACACGGATAATTTTTAGTGTTTGAATTGGTAGCTAAAAATCCATGTTTTACAAATCCGTGTTTTACAAATCCATGTTTTACAAATCCATGTTTTACAGATCCATGTTTTACAAATCCATGTTTTACAAATCCATGTTTTACAAATCCATGTTTTACAAATCCATGTTTTACAGATCCATGTTTTACAAATCCATGTTTAACAAATCCATGTTTAACAAATCCATGTTTTACAAATCAAGTCCATGTTTTACAAATCCAATCCAGTTGTTTTACAATATGCCTAGAATGAGATCTTAAGAGTGAGAGTATTAATATTAACTCTTTCACTCCCAACTAAGATAGAAATAAAAAACCTTTGCACTGTCTGCCACATTTCTTATATCTGAGAACTAGGTGCCAAATGAAACAATTTATTACATTGTGTGTATACTGGTATTATTTTTTTCCTACCTTTCATCACTTTTCTGTTTGAAAATGTATCAATACCCTTGGGAAAAATGAAGTATTAAATAAATATCAAAAGGAAACGGAATTTTACTTTTTGGGTCAGGCACAAAAGGACTTTAATGATTATTGGATTATATTTTATCAACACTTATTCCTGTAGGATTTGTCTTTGTTGATGAGCTGTTAAAATTACAACAATTGAAAAGGTATTCTGAGAGTGACATCAAAAAAGTTGTTGATGAGAATGACAAGAAGAGGTTTGCCCTAAGACTTGATGCAGCCACAAACAGGCTGCAAATCAAAGCAAATCAAGGACACACCATGGAGGTTAGTATAATGCTTTATTACACGACTCGGGCAGTCAGAGGGCCAATAACTAAAATTAACCAATCAAAATGATCTATTGCCGGTCCAATATTCTCTAAGTATTGGACCAGGCACTGTCCCGAATGGTCCCGAATGATACCGCACTTGTGTCCCTTTGGACTTCAGTCGTATAATAAATCTCTTATTAACCAAGCTTGCTTGGGACTGTACTGGAAGAATTTCAGCCCTTGGTCTTTTTTGTACAGACCTCGCTGCGCTGGGTCCGTACTGTCAAGACCTTGGGCCGATATTCTCCCAGTACGGCCCTCGCGCTTGGTTAATAAGATATATGTGCTGATAGTTTCGAAAGAAACTGTTTGGGGCTGCGTCGGTGGGAGTAACGAAATAATTTGGATATATCAACAAAGTTGAAATGGTAAATTGGCCACGGTAATGATTACAAAAGCTGACGTTTCAAGCGTTAGCCCTTCGTCGGAGCATTCGCTGTTGGAGCATTCATGTTGATATATCCAAAATAATAAGATATATGTATTGCAAGGGTAAGGATGTTCTAATCCAAACAAGAAAGCTCTTCATACAATCACAAGGCAAGATTACAGTTTTCATGTTAGTTTGAAGTTTTGACCTTTAGGGCTTACAATCACAATATCAAGCAGACATTAGTGATGGTGATGAGAATGGTAAAAAAAAATGTCAACAACTGAAGGGGATTATTGTCTTATTCAAATTTAAATTCTCAGTACAAAATTTATAAGAGATGTAGGGCAGACAGTAAAGAGAATTTTCATCAAGTTGTTGGAAGCGAAGGGTTAATGAGTGTAGGTTTAACTAATGCTATTATTTTTTATTAACTTTTTTGCATTTTAGGTTGATGATCTTGAACTGGATCCCATCACAGATCACTCTGATGCACCAGTTGTTGTCCATGGCACCTACAGTGAGTGTTGGGAGCTAATAAAATCTCAGGTGGGTATTTTTACTTTTTTTGGCATTTTTTTTTTTCATTGTTTTTTTCATTAACCCTCATCTGGCTATGTTGTTACTTGCAAAACACTTTTTTTCTCTTACCAGGGTTTGTCAAGAATGAGCAGAAATCATATTCATTTTGCATCAGGAGAACCAGGAGAAGAGGGAGTCATCAGTGGTCAGTAAATGTTTGTAAATAAATGTTTTGCTTCTGCTAGTGGTTGTGCAATACATATTGTATCTGTATTTAAGATACTTTACAAATATTAATAACGGTAGCCAACTAGCCACAGACTAGTAAAAATTCAGTTTTGGCTGGTGGTTTTTGATTTCTACCAGCCAGTTTGGCTTAGTAAGCGAACTAAAATTGTTGTAACATCTAAGTTTTCACTAGCCACTCTGCTAGTAAATTGAAAAGTTAGTGTCAAACCCTGATCAATGATGATGACTCCACTGTTAGCCTCAGTGGCAAGTCCCTTTCAACAACTCATTGTAACACTGTGCCTTACTTTTGGTTTACATGTCATTATGCACTACTGGTTGAGAAGGCTAATTAAGAAGCCAAGAACTCATTTTAGTATTAATTTTTAGATAATCTTCATCATTACGGTGTAGTGATAAGTAAAGAACCTTTTCAAGCTTGTCACTCTTTAATATCTGTATGTAACAGTGGCTTTACAATTAGTGCTAGTCAGGAATGTAACATGATAAGTTTCGGGAAAATTCAGAACCCTGAATTTTTTTCACAACATGTAAATAAAGTGACGTTATCTTATCTCAACATGTGTCTGTGAGTCAGTACGATATTCTAATTGTTTTCTTTTATTTAACATCATTTATAACATAACCAAAGTAAAGCGCACACTCTGATTGGTCAGTTTAGCATCCCCCATTTGCCCATGGGTGTACGCTGCTGACATGAGCAAATGCAAAGACTATTTTTCTGCGCGCGCTTGTTTTTTCTGGTCGTGTAAGATTTGTTAAATAAAAGGGAACTCTTTAGCTACAATGTATCAATGTTATGTTATAAAACAAATGATAAACACCACAGTGTATACGATTGAGTTATGGATGCACTCGAGAGGTTTGCTAAGCACTCGAGAAGCTAGAGTCACTCTCGGCTATCGCCTCGCACGAATCTTACGTTTCTTTCGTGCTTAGCAACCTCCTGCGTGCATCCATAACTGAATAGTGTACACTGTGGTGTTTATCATTTGTTAATTATATTCCTTTAGGAATGCGTTCGAGCTGTCAAATCCTGGTGTTTATCAACCTCAAAAAGGCCCTGAGTGGTACAGTAACTTAGAATTAGTTTTATAAAATGTAGTTGACTTGTGACTAATTAAAATGTCCCATTCTTGTTTAATAGTTTAATTTTCCTGTTTTTGTTTTGCTTTTGGTTTCTTTTTACTTTTTACTGTAAGTTTTTTTTTTTTTTTCAATACTTGAATCAGCCACACTGCTTCCATCAGTACAAGTCATATGAATTTAGTTCACCATAGGTTCTATGGCTCAGCAGTAACACAATGTCTCATAGAGACTTAGAATTTTAACTTTTTCCCCTGCTTGTGATTGGAACAAAAAAAATTTCTCTACATGAAGTAATGTTGGTTTAACTTTTAACCCTTGAACTCCTAGAAGTGATTAACCTGTAACTTCTCCCTATAATATCCATACATGATCCAGCAAACAGGTAATGAGAATACTCAAACTTATCAGGTGAGAGTTGTTACCTTGATTGAACACCAAATTCTCATAACCAATTTACAAGGAAATGTATAGCAGTTAGAGGGGAGAATTAACAATCAGATCTAGGGAGTTAAAGGGTTAATGGCTAAGGCCACAATGTAAAGTGTTCTTGAATCAAAATACCTGCCTAGAATTAATTTATACATTTCTTTTTTCATTCAGATGGCTTCAGATTTTATCAATCAGCCAACAATGTGATTCTTTGTCCTGGTAATGAACAAGGATTTCTCCCACCTCAATACTTTGAAAAGGTTGTACAGACTAAACCCAGTAAGTATGTGATTTTCATTTATTTCATAAACAAACAGACTGTAGATGCTAGTAGAGAAAAAGCCATGTAACAGTCAGAACTTAAACTCAGGGCTCAACACTAACAGTAGCCCACTAGCCACAGACTAGTAGATATTCAGTTTTGGCTAGTGGTTTTCAATTTCCACCAGCCAGTTTGGCTAGTAAACAGACTGAAATTGTCGTAACATCTAAAATCATCTACGATGTCACTAGCCACTTGGCTAGTAAGTTGAAAAATTAGTGACGAGCCCTGAAACTATGCTGGTTTGTGGGAATCTAATGCTGTTTAATGTGGCTTTGTCTTGTTTTTGTTTTCAGAAAGACAACTACTTCTTTCTGCCAACTGATCATAAAATGTACTATAATTATTCATTATGAAAGTATATGTTAAGATGAAACAAACAAAGTTTGTGATTAAAATATTTCTTTGGTTTGAACTTTTTAAAAAGCAAAGAAAATGTACATGTAAACCACAAGGTATGTTGTACATGTATATGTTGGTGAATAAAAAGAGATACCAGTCATAACTTTATAATTCTGTCATTTAATTTATTAATCTGGCAATAATGAGAAGATTGAGAAATCAATGACTGACCGGTTTCACTAAATACATGTAAGAAAAAAAGGAAACCAGGCAAAAATTAATTTTCATGCAATAAATAGTTGTGCCTGTGAACATGGTTAGTATGAAAGTCCTCAACCAGTTCCTAAAGCAGTAGTTGGTATCCCTGTGTCTGCAAAGTTTTGTTTCCAGATATACTCAGTTTGATATGAACTTCCATCACCACAACTTTGAGCACAAGTGTACACAAGTAATGTTCCCCAATCAGCACTTTCTTCAAGACTGTCCACATGCAAATAGTTTAGCAACTGAGGCATAATCTGAAAAGGCAATTAAAAAGCAATCTTTAATAAGATCAATGAAAGAAAAAATAACAATCATTACTAAGATCAGTAAAAGAAAAAAAAATGTAGTATTGACCTGACAATTTTCTTATCAAAAAACTGATAGAAATACCAGTAATTGCTATCACCAACATCACAGTGGGTTGTTTTCCAAACCTTTAAGCTCCCTGAGGTGGTTAACAAGTAAATTTTTCCTCACCATATTGTTGCAATATTCAGCCAACATCAGGGGAAGAAATATTTAATCTCTTATCAACTCCATGGTGTTAACCGAACAAATATTTGTACAATACTGAATTGCAATATTGGGAATTATGAATCAATGCTTTCAAGTTCATTAATGATTTTCCCAGATGAGCTGCAATTGAATAGAACTGCAGAAAAGAAGTCAGGTTTTCTCAGAATTGGGAAATGCTCCCCACAGATACTAGTTGAGGGTTACCATCAACCGAGTTGTATAAAGCCACATGCTGGGTGAAAGGAAAATTTTAGTGGGTTCTTCATTCCTGTGAAAGAATTTTCTGTATGCAATATTATTTATTAAAAAAAGAGAATTTTCCGTTTAAAACATTGGCCACAACAAAACACACTTCATGTGCAGAAAGAGTTAACACACAGTACTATTATCAAGGTTTCCAAAGGGCACAAAATAATGTTACCATCATTATCACCTGAAATTCAAACACCCTTTCAGACCCACATTTACATCTTGGAATGTCATCTTTGCTGGGCTTGCCTTCATCAGAGACCCAGAGTGGTTCACCATTTTGGTGATAGCGCAAAACCTAAAGGACAAAACAGGACAACTATCACAAAATGTTTTGGTGTTTTACTAATATAAGCTCACCAAAGAAATTCCCATTTGAAAGGGTTGAATTCCAAGCATTCTCAAATGTGCTCTGACTGAGTAATATTTACACTACTTCATCTTTCAAAGGTGATTGATATGGTGAGGGAAAAGGTACTGTAGTCTGGAAGATCTGCCTCTTAAACAAGATGGTTAAAAAGGGAAAAGTCAGCAGTTATGCCAAGATGCTCACAATGCCAGTGCTTATCCCAGCATTCATTGCAAAAAGCATCTGTGAATTGTTACTCCCTCCAAAAAAGTTAGATGTTATTCCCATGCAGGTTACTACCCTACCCCTCCCCCCTCAGTATTGCATTAAGTTTCGCCCACAGGAAGAGGAGCACAAACCGCCGCCTGGTTAGCTCAATTGGGAGAGCGCCGGACTGCTGTGCGGGAGGTCGAGAGTTCAATACCGGCCGGACCAACACTCAGGGTCTTAAAATTAACTGAGAAGAATATGCTTCCTTTCTTTAACATCAAGAAATGGTTAGATATTCTAGTCTTCTCGGATAGGGACGAATAAATGGAGGTCCCGTCTCCTGCAGGGTTGGGGTAGGAGACGTTAATTTCCCACGCACGAGATTACTGTGTGATGGATGTCCTCCCTGGGGTGGGTTGGGTGGGTAGTTACAGGGCCGTTCTGAAAACCACTTCTGTGAGAACGCACCCTGTCTAAAGATTATTATCTATCTATCTATCTATATAGTGGGGTTTTAAGGGAGAAACAAGCGAAGCTGATCAAGTATAACATGAGGGAAAACGTCTTTGGGCTGTGTGCTTTAGACAAGAGATAAATTAATATAAAATACAGTAAACACCCGCATATAAGAACACATGATTTTGGAGGCCAGGCTGATCAGGTTCTTATTTATCAGGTGCTTAGTGAAAAATCAGCCTGAAGGTGTTCTTAAATTGTTCTTAAATTTTGTTGTTGGAATTCAGAACTGTAACAATGCAAAAAATTGCTTGAGATTAAATTAGCATATCTAATGACAAAGCAAATTAATAAATATCGTGACATTATTGTAACAATTAGCCTGCAAAAGAAAATCAACCTTATTACCAGTTAACTAGCGAACAGAACAAGAAAATACATCTAACATGAAGGGCATGTTAATGTCTTATCCATTTTATAAGAACATTTTATATTTCCAGGCTGATTTTGTTCTTATAAAAATGGTGCTTTATTTGCAAAATTTCAGCCTGATGTTCTTAATCCATGTGTTCTTATATGCGGGTGTTTACTGTATCTCTGCTGCCCAATAACTAATTTACAGACTTAACCAGGTACAACAAACGAGTGCTCAATGAAGGTAGAGGGGGAGTTGCTCTATTTTTTCTTGCTCTCTATTTAACTCTTTAATCCCTCAGAGAGACCAACATCAAATTTCTCCTAACAATATCACCCCTGAATCACATGTTAATATTATGAGAATAAGGTAGGTCATCACCAACCAAAGAAGCTCTTGATTGTTAAACAAATTCACCTAGTCATCATGTTAGGAAATGTATAGAGAACAGTAGGGAGAATTTTGGTCACTGATAATAGTGTGGAAAGGGTTAACAGACCTGTTTGGGTTCTCTGGCAATTCTCTTTTTGAATTTCCTAAACTGTTTATCGGCAAGTAAAGCTTCCTTTCCAAGGGAAGCTAAGGATTCTAATTCTTTGTCACTTCCCATATCTGTGAGCAGCTCATTTGTTTTCATAAACTGTTTGAATTCATCTAATCTGTCCTTTTCACTTTTCTCATTTTCCTCATTTTCATCTGGTTCTGTCTCAATTACTAGTTCATATTCTGGAAAGAGAATTTTACTGTTCCCACGCTTGTCACCTGAAAACAAAAATAAATGAATAAGAAGATCAATTAAGGATATAACAAGAACAAACTGATAAAATCACATAAAAGCCCCAATCAACCTTGATAAACTTTTAGGGATATGTTGGAGACATTTAAAGGGTTTGATATTTTCCAAGTAAATATTTTTATTGGTACATGTCTCAGTAACTTCTACAGTTTGATGATCATTGTTGCTGAAAGTTCTTAGTTTTTTTTATTTTTACATCAAAGCCCAACATAACCTGCTGTGACATTCAACCATTACACACATTGAGACTTGAGAAATGTATGCTAATAACTGTTGTCGTCATTATTTCAACTGTTTCAAGTGAATATGCAGATCAATAATTACACATCCAGGAGAGATTTTCCATACAACCTTGTACTTCATTATGCAAACAGTTATTGGATAAAGAAAATAATGATGAAAATGATAAATTGCCCTTGGGACTAAGGCTTTGATTTAAAATTAGATGGGGTTAAACTTAAAACTTTCCAGCAACTGATTTAGTACAATTGTACATTCACGTACTGTATAAGAGAAAAAAGTGATGAAAAAGTAAATGATCCTACCAAATGGGCCTCCATCACACATCTTTTCTGACTGAAATCATTGGACAAAAGTTATAATTATGTACTCTACATGTATTTTTGTCCTTTTAACTCCCTGAAGTGATCAACATGCAACTTTCCTCTATAATATCCACACATTATCTAGCACACAAGTCTTGGGAATACACAAACTTACCAGGTACAAGTTGTAATCCAGGGGCAGATCCAGTAATTTTTGATTGGGGGGTCCAAAATTTGGTTCAGAAAGGACTGTTGGACTCTTTTGAGGCAAATTACTTCTCCCCCACACCCCCTCCCACCAGTCGCGGTTGCACGTTATAATTCCTTGGCCGCTTATCGTTTACTTGGATTCATTAAAAGATCAACCAGTTAAAAAGTGATATACGATCCTGTCAATGTAAGAATTTCAATTTCAAAGTTGTAAGCTTCAGGTCTGTTAGGGGGGGTCCGGACCCCCCGGACCCACCCCCTGGATCCACCACTGTAATCTTGATCGAAATTCAAATTCTCATAACTAATTTATGAGTAAATGTGTATCAGCTAGTGGGGAGAACTGACAATCAGATCTTGGGAGTTACAGGGTTAAAATGTCATTTTACCTTGTAACATGTGCTCTTTATTTTCCTGTGAGCAAAATTTCGGACACAAGTTCTTATGACCTGATTTCCAATCCACCGTCTGATGTTCACGGCCACAGTACTGTGCCACGTGACATTTAGAGCACTTCTTGTCCCCTTTGCACCCGCACACGTCGCACAAACTGGTCCACGTTTTAGGTTTGAACTCTTCAGCCTGACATTCCATAGACAGCTCGTTAATTTCGTCCAATTCCGGCGGCGGATTAAAGCTGTAAAACTTGTTATCGCGTTTTAACTGATTTCTTAGTACAAGGAAACAATCGGTGTACTTTTTAGAGTGACAACTGCCATCTCTACAACAAAATACGAAGATCGTTCGATGAAAACTATGGTCTTGTGGCATCGGAGCGTACACTTGTAAGAGAAATGCCATTGGTTTTAAGCAGATCTTACACAGCATACAGCTTGGATCGGGCAAATCTAGCAAGTTTAACCATGCTGGGGTTCCACCGATTTTGCTCGGAAAGAAGGCGCTCGTCATCTGCAGTTTACGAACAGCATCGTTACCAATTTCTTCTACAAAACCTAGTTCCACTTCTTCGGCCGCCATGTCGATTCACGAAGTTCACCGCTGGCAAGTAAAGGTACGGGCTCTACTTCTTGGGGTAGTATGAGCAGGGAGAGGAGGGTCAGGCAAATTTTCGAAAATTTCCTCAGAAGTAGAAGATTAATAGGAAAGATGAGTGCGCAGTGATGATGTGGACGAAGAAGGTCAAATGAAGATGATCAAACAGTAGATTGTGCACAAAATGCCCCCTGGTTTTGGGAAGCTCTTTGATGCTATCTTGAATATTTGAATTAAAACCATTTTGCACAAGTAAATTCAGATAGTTAATTACAAATAACTGATAGTTACTGGAGAAACTTGGGGAAAATGTTGGAATAATAACATCTTACCACTTCTGCTAGGTCAAGCTATATGTATTCAATGCATTCAAATTAAAAAAAAATGTGACTAAAAACCAATGATGATTTGAGAGGGTAAATTTAATTTTTCACAGATTAAATCTAACACCCTATAGTTTTAACACAATACCTATTAAATAACTGGACAACAATATACACTCATTCGTGTACCATTTTATAGTCATGTATTTACAAAGTGATGATTGAAGTATCAACAACCTACAAAATACATTTTTCTATATGTAATTGCATGAATTTTAATGGTTAGTATTACATTGATTTCTCCACATACTAACAACAAATTCAAGTACTCAATAAATACAGCGGTAGTCATACTTCCCTACTAAGGAGGAAATGCATTCACAACGAATACAGTGACATACCTTTATAACTACATCAATAGAATGTATTTTGTTCTCTTTTTGCATCTTAGTAAGTTTATCACAACTTTCAAAAGTACCTCATATTAAATTTCAATCTAATATATAGTAATTTGAATATATCAACAACGTTGAAATGGTAAATTGGCCACCGTTACGATTATAAAAGCTGACATAACGGTGGCCAATTTACCATTTCAACTTAGTTGATATATTCAAATTATTTCGTTACCCCCACCGACGCAGCCCCAAACAGTTTCTTTAGAAACTATCAGCCTTTTTACATATATGTAGGATAAAAGAACTTAAAATGATTTACGAACACAAAAACTTAAATGAAGCCTGAGAAAGCAGAGACCATTTTTGCAAAAGAAAAGACCTCTACTCTGTTCTAAAAGGATACCCCAGATAATCTGTACAAATAGTTTAAGTAGTAACAGAAGCATATGAGCCAGCTAGGTTATAAGCTTCCAGTAGTTATAACATGGCTTATTAGCAAAAGTTACTAGTACATGTCTAGGGCATTTAGTTAGTCATCTTTCATTCAAAGCTAGCACCTTGTCTTATTTCAGGCTATTTCTCTGAGAGGTTTCAATAAGTTTGCAGCTAAGGAAAGTGCAATTTTTATTCCAGTGTTCTTAATTTCATAAGGGGGGCAACATGGTTAGATATAATTTATACAGTGAATTTTGCCCCTTGTTGGCTGACTGATAGAAATCCCAATATCTACTGGCTACTTTTTGTATTTTTGCAGTCTTTACATTCATCTAGAACATGTAACTTTAGTTTAATCAAACCCTCCTCCATCATCAAAGCCTCCCCCATCAAATCCACCACCATCATCAAATCCACCACCACCATCAAACCCACCCGTGTCACCATAATGTTCATGATACTCAGGACCTCCATAGTGATGGTGCTCATGAAAGTGATCTCCCCCGCTATGGAAGTGGTCATGATCATGTATGTGGATTTGTGACCCATGCCCGTAATAATGAGGTCCGTGTAGAGCATTTGCCATTACTGCACCAGCTGCCATTCCAACCAAGAGGTCTCCACCTCTATCTCTGTCCTGGACCACAACTGTCTGGGATTGCTGAATGACCCCAGGGGTTCCATATCCCACAGGCTGACCAGGATAACGCTGGCTGTAGTAAGGTGGTGGTGGTCCACGTTGTTGGGGGTAGACTGCTTGTTGTGGGTAAGATGATGGATATTGCGCTGAAAATGGATAAAAAAAAATTAATTTAAGATTTAAAAAATGGTCCTGAATGAAACAGTTGATTTTGTTTCTTGAGAATATCAATGTTTCCTGAGTGAGGCAGAAGGTGAGAAAAACAGAATTATAAATTTTTCCACAGGAACCAATTAAATTTAGATGATTTGTTATAGCATAACAGGGGCATTACTGGACAAAATGTGAAAACAAATGGAAATTTTGCTGATAAATTTCATGTAAGTCCATATGCATACTAGTGAAAAATACCACTGTGCTAAAAACTAAATGCTATATTCAATCACACTCAGTTCACATGCAATAGCCATCACTAGCCAACATTTTCCGGTAACAGTGTACTGCTACCCTCTGATATCAGCTGATTTTGCGGTCTTGCCCACGAGCAAAGATTTTTGATCAGAAACAGTTTCATACCTACTTTCAAAAAGCTTACTAACAGTTAACATGGGGAAAAATATTCGAAAAGTTGGTTGTACCAACCTACAGTTTGAGTTCCATTATACTGTGGTGTGACCACGGTCGATTGCTGAGTTGTTATCTGATGGTAAACAAATCAGAAATATCAACATGATTCATATAATAGTACTTTCTAATCCTTTTTAATAGTTCTGAGAATCCGAAAAACGAGCATGACTTTTCTAAATCAGTGGCTTTCAATTCCACCTCCATCATTAACGAGCAAGATATACAGATATAGAAAAGTTTAAAATGGGAGAAAATTTAACGAACAAATAGAGGGAAGGATGAAGCAATTCACGTTAACATATTCACTATGGGCTTTGGTGGTTTAGATCTCTTAAGGTTAATCACGCTTGTTTTTGTTACTTCCTGATTAATTAAACGGTACCAACTTCAGCTTAACACAACAATTCTAGCGTTCTTTTTGATAATTATCTACTGAATGTTCTACAAAAAAGTCTCAAAAGAAAAATTATAACAAATCTCCAGTCACCTGTGGGAAAGCAATTAACCGCAGAGAAAAGATGATTTCAGACTAGTTTGTACACTTACCACAGCACCCGACGAAGAACTGCCACAACCCATGAAGAACCAGTTATAAACGAAAAGGAAACATGGTGGAAATAATCCACATTTACCTGAATCGCGAAAAAAATCGAGAGCGCCTGCGTCTTACGTGCGGGTTCCATGGTAACGATAGCAACGAAAACAGCTGGGACATATCGGGTGAGAAACATGAAGTAGTATTTTGGAGAAACGAACAAAAAAATTCTCAATGTCAGAGATTTCTCTCACATCAGAAGCACGTCCATCAAGGGGAACGCTAGCTCATTAACGAGTGTTTTTTTATTTTTTCAGTGGCCAACTCGAAGCTTTTCAGTGGCCAACTCGAAAGCTATGCTAGTTTGGTCACTGCACATTTTACTTTTGATTATTGATGTGATTATATTCTAACTTTTATAATCTGTGGTAACCTCTTGAAATAGCGCGAATAAAGAGTTTCCTTCAGATTATTGAATTGAGCATCCGGGAAATTCAGATTTATTTTATTGAGGTCACGTACTCATGGCGAACGAGCAAAAACTTTCTTCAACTGCCTGATCCGGCCGAGTTTGAAAAGTACAAACAGTTTCAAACTGAACTTAAAACAAAAATTGCTTCTGTTGAAGTTTCTTCTTGTGCAAACCCGCTCAAGGTGGTAGCATGTGGCCGAAGCTGTAAATCTATTTTAGACACTACTCGTGCTGTTGTTGTAGTTGTTATCGTTTTTTTTTTTTTTCATTCGGACCGTTATTGATTTAAGTCGTTTGTTTGTTGGTGCTGTTGATGTTTCCTTGTCAATCTGCCTTTTCCCCCCGCCGGTAACAATGATCGGGTGTATATAATGACGCGTTAGAGCTGTCAAAACTAGTGGAAAATTTACACTTAGTTTTTTTATTAGCTCTAATGATTGCTCAAAATTATTCGGATCACATCTACAAGCCGTGGCAATGAAGTTTACAATATCACATGCGACTTTATTTACTGCGGTCATACGAAGGAGTCAATACAAATTTGTAAAACTTTTAAAGGCCCGGTCACCCTCACGAAGTGTAACGTTAAGCCACACCATAACACTTAAGTTTTCCCAATGTATAATATCCTTTTTCGTGCGGGCCATCCAGGTCTCCGAGTCTAATTTGTGTCACAGGTAGAACAGACTTGTCTGTCAACAGACCGCCATCCTCTTTCCAGCCACTGAAACGGCCTCTACAATTACACATGAAACCGCTGGAACAAGAATTTGTTACTCCGCATGCGCACTTATTGTCATGTCCTGTAGCTCCTCCCCAATAGTTCATCCGCGTTCCACTCCGTGACACCCACCAAGCAACACCTGTCTCGAAAAATCCCACACCAGCGGTACACTCAAAATTAAGAAACTGTTCGCAATTTTGTGAGACTCGAGTTAGTGCTGCCAATTGAGCGATGCTGACTCCAGTGTATCGTACATCTTTACTGTAACATCCTTTCCCGCGACATCCACCCGATTTGTAATCTACAAAGGTTCTTCTCTCAGTATCGTGACTAATGAGCGTTACACCAACTCCACCTTTGTCAGTCATATCACAGTACACCTTGAAGGGTGTCACTCCTCCTCTACGATCGGGGTCAATCATATAGGTTCCTGATGTTGTTGCTCGATTGAGTGTCTTCATGTCACTACAAGATGTCGGTCCTTGAATCTCAAGCACAGTAGTTGCTGTGATGGAGCGATAAAAATTTCTCGCGATGCAAGTGTACGATCCAGAATCATTTGGGGAAACATTCTTAAGAAGCAGGGAGCCATTTGAATGAATTACGTGACCTGAAGGCAGACCTTGTGCTTTCCTCTGCCACACGACTTCTCTTGCCCCTTGTGCTTCACAAGTCAGTAACACGTTTTCTGAGGTTGTGGCTTCGCTTTTATTAGGTGGAGGTAATGTAAACTTAAGTTCGTCGAACACCATAACTTGCGCATGGGCTGATTCCATGCTAAGAACGTTCTTAGCAGAACATATGTAGTCTCCACCGTCTGTTTTAGTCACATTGACCAAGTTCAGTCTTCCATCAATAATTCTTGATCTTTCCTGTGACATGTGACCAACTGCCTTTAGCCACGTGACCGTTGGTGTCGGCCGACCACTAGCTTGGCAGATCAGAGTCACGTCTTGTCCTTCTTCAGCGATAACGGATGTGGGTTTTTGGATGATAGACGCACCAACTAGGTTGAACAGTGAAAAATAGAATGATGTAAGATAACCAGATTATGTGCTGCGTAGAACATGGGCAGGATCCCGGCCATGACTAGTAGAAATTGCTGTGAAGTAGTGTTATTTCGAGTCCCCTTTTTTTCGCAGACTCCTGCACTTTCGAATATTCTACCGTTACTTATTTCAAAATCTCTGCACTGTGACATTTTCAGCATAACGATAACTTTACCGTAGATTTCTACGATTTGAGGAACGTGAGGAATATGCCTTCAGTTAAAGAGTCGAATAGATGTTTTTCTCCTTGGAGATAAATAAACGTTTCAAATCCTTAACGTTGGACAAATAATTTGCGAGAATAAAATGTTAATATTGCCTTTTTATGTTCGCTATCGAGTAATGTAGATAAAAAAATGTATCCGACCAAGACGTAAGATAATTATTTCCTACCTTGAACAGACAGCTCAGCCAATGACGTAATCATTCCAAGAATATTTCTTGCCACACAGGTGTACTTTCCACTATCTTCTGACCTAACGTCATTAATCATCAGGCCTGCCCGTGACGGAACAATTCGTTTGTTCGTGAGAAGACTGGAGTTATCCTTCAGCCATGTGACTCTAGGCTGTGGGTTTCCTTCAACCTCACATGGGAACATGGCTGTGCCAGTTTCGTTTACCACCATTGGCATTGGAGACGTCACAATGGAGGGAGCTGAGATAGATATACCAGGCTCGCCCTTAGCTCCAGGAGGGCCCATAGGTCCGGGTGGTCCATGAATTCCCTGGGAGCCCTGATTTCCTTTAGGTCCTTTTACTCCCTGTGGCCCAGGAGGGCCTCTATGACCAGGTCTGCCCCGTCTTCCCCTGATGCTCTTGGGGCAGTGAACACTGCAAGTCTGGCTCTTGATAGCAAGTCGTACTTCTTTTCTGATCGCTTCACGATTGATGGTGACACTGGCGTTCGATCTCCTTTCTGTTTTTGTTACTTGCCGTTTGTTACGAATTTTTGGTTCTGCAAAAAATCACCACAGAATTATTTCGGCTAACATCCACTCAGTTGAAATTATAAATTGGCCACCGTAAAGAGTTAAAGCTGACCTTTCGAGCGTTAGCCCTTCGTCAGAGCGAATCATTCGCTCTGGCGAAGGGCTAACACTCGAAACGTCAGCTTTTTAACTCTTTACGGTGGCCAATTTACAATTTCAACTTTGTTGATATAACCAAATTACCTTGTTCCCCCACCGGCGCAGCACCACAGTTTCTTTAGAAACCTACCCCTTTAACATCCACTCAGCTAAACAGAACACCTCCAAGTTGCATAGGGTCTCGGTTTCAAAACGAGGCTTAGTGTAGAGCCTCATACGATGATTAAATTTAAGTATCGTGCCCTTGGCCGTGGCCGTTGGCAACTCAAAAATAGCCAATTCAAATTGGCTCGATTTCCAGCTGCTGTTTAAGGAGTAAGTGGACTCGACAGAACTACAGAAACTTAGCCGGCCAGCCGTAATTAGAGTGTAGTTGCGTTATACTTCGCTGATGATATCGAAGTACAATTTGTCGGTTGTTTTCTCAACTTTCTGCGGTGTTTCTCTCTAGGTTTTTATTTATCTTGTCATTTGAAAAATTGTTTAAAAAACCTTTATGTCCAAAGTGTATTTATCTGGGCGAGTCTGTTACGAAGTCATAACCTTCTACCCTGTAAATTTCCTTTATGACTTTTTTCTTTTTTTATGGTATAAACTTCATTAAGAATTAGCTTCCTTTGCCGCTCGGACTCAATTTAATCTGATTTTTGGGTAGTTCTTCAATAAAAATACCTACCATTGCAAAGGGAAAGAAATTGATAAAGTAACTTCTTTCTCCCTAAAACAGATTTAGTAGGTTTTTTCTCTTTTTTTTTTTTATTTAATCTTTTAAACAGACCTGCAATGTTTTATTTTTAAATCAAAACGAGACAAAACACAGCCAAACACATTGTCTTTTAAGTAGATTAGCAGCTGACTCTTTTACATATAATTGATTTTTAGCATTGATCACAGACGTAAAGAATCTGTATAGTGTCAAAAACCCTTCATTGAACGTTATTTGATTTTAAAATTGAACGAGCAAGCCGTCTGGAAAACCGAAAGGAAAAAAACATTTGCTCGCCCCAGGGGAAATCTATTTTCATGTCCTTAATACTGAAAGGCTGAGGTTCCTTCCCAACAGATCTAGATCCAGAGTGTCCGCATCCTGTTTCTCTTGTAGGGCATTGACTCCCTTGCTTAAAGTAACGCTTCTGATCATAAATTTTGTTTTATTGCGATAGAAAATGTAAAGTTTTTTCACATTACTCGCTGGTGTAATTTTCAGCTATACATTCTTTGAAATAGGAATAATATGCAGCCATAAAAAGATGGAAAAACCCCGGTGATGTTTCTTATCATCAAGAACTCTACGTGACAACTTGGGCTTCAACAGCTAGAGGAACTTCTTTCTCATGAGAAATTCTGACATTGTATGAAAATTCTTAATCGTTAAGAAGCTCAAGATAGCAAAAAAAAAAAAAGTGATCGGGTCGAAAGCCACTTTTCCAAAGATTAAAAGATACTTAAGACAGAACGAGCGAGGAGACGCAGTAAGTATTTGAACAAAAATTTCAAATGGGAACATTAAAAACTGCAGATAAACTTTTCAATTTTTCTAACGTTACTCAGCAGCCTCATTTATATTTAACAACCAGGATAGGTCGGTCTACCGCTGGGAGTGTTTTGTGTTTAAACCTACCTTTATCTGTGTAAGGGAATGACATAATTATCTCACTCGTCTGTTCGTCGTTTGCTTTGTTTTTTGGCTCAAGTGTCACTTCTTTTGGTTGATTCAGGACATTAAGCATTTGTCGATGAGCGTGAAGCTGGATCTCGACGTGAATCAGTCCCGCGAAACAAACAACGGTGAGAACTAATGATGAAAACACCAGCTTGTTATGAACTGGGTTCATCTTTGACTTCTTCATACTCTGATTTGCGAGGCTGCGAGATCTCGGAATATAAAATCTACGATGTACGGACAGTGTATTAACTTACACGTTTGAAGAGACTTTGAAAGAAGTCCGCAAGGCCTTTTATAATTCATATAATCCTTCAGTCTGACCATATTTGGTTTCCTGAGTTTTTATTGGATTTGATTCAGCTGCATGCATGTAACTGAATTATGGTTTCAGTTTTTATGTTAACAAGTTTTTAGGGTTGTTGATGAAAAGCCAAATGTCAGATAAGAATTAATTTTAGAAAAAAAACGTGCATCGATCTCGACGGGGAGAGCACCTCAGTCATGGAGCTCCCCGGTGCATCGACGTTACCCCAATTCAAGAGATCCCCGCGGCGCGCTAGCATCAGTTTTTTTTCCCGAATTTTTTTTTTTTGGTTTTGTTTTTTTTGCTCCAGGGACGGACTTTGCCGAAAAGGAGGGACTGCTCCTAGTCTAGCTCTGAGAAATGCTTTTCATCATAGCCCTGGACTTTTCCTCTGAGCGGGAAAAAATCTGGGTAACCTCACATGAATAGAAATCAAGTCAGTTTAGATTTTCTCAAAACGCGACTTTGCTAAGACGGGCATCCGAATAAATGCTGGAATGGTTTCGTTTCGGTTCATAAAAACGTAAAAGAATACCAATCTTATCCATTCATCTTAACTGAACATGTATAATTAGTAAAGGATATAAGATATACCGAAAGACCTAGCTGTTATAATTAAGAATCAAGAATGACTTGACAGGAGCTACCAAAGGCCTAAGATAAACACCGAACGTTATAAGGACACATTTGTAGATGGCCAATTTACAATTTCAACTTAGTTGTGTATCTGAAACCTATGTCAGCTAAGTCCTGCTAAAATAAACCAAGCTTGAGTCGCACACAAAACCTAAACAACTCATCTTCAAGAAGCATTTTTCTTGAACCTGGTCAACTACCTCTTTCACCGGAAACATAACAATATGTCATTTGTGCAGCAAAAAGGCTGCAGCAAACGCATAATTACTCTCATAATATCGTAAGAAATCGGGCGTCGAATGCCGTAAAATTACTCTCCGTTGCTATTTTCGATCTAATATTTTACTTTCATAGACTTGCGAAGTCCAATAACTAGAAAAAAGCAGAAAAAAGTATATTTTTTGAAGTGCATACCTTGCGAAGCCGCCATGTTTCTTAGCCGTCGAGCGGGTTGTTGGTGACAGTTTTTTCACGTTTTCGAGAAAAATATCGTGCTTTCCATCCAAAAATCGAGTCCAAACGAGAGATTTAGTAAATACCTTAGAGTTTTTGTAGATATTGCAAAAGGATTGAGCTTGATGAACAGAAAACTATTGTCTAAAGCCAGATATGCTTGACCTCTTACGAGAGTTTGTTTACTGGAGCGCTTGCTCTCCAGTTTTGTTTTGCCAAGCACGTTTGTTTTGCCAAACCTCTAGCTGTAAAGGGCCTATTCCAGTTAAAACTATGAGTCGTTCTACTCTTCTAATTTAAATGTGCTTTAACCCACCTTTATCTGAGTAAGGGTATAAAATATTCATCTCATTCGTCTTTTCGTCGTTTGCTGTGTTCTTCAGCGCTAGTTTCACGTCTTTTGATTGATTCAAGACTTGAAGCATTTGTCGATGAGCGTGAAGCTCGATCTCGACGTGAATCAGTCCGGCGAGGCAAACAAAGGAGAGAAATAACGTCGAAAACACCAGAGAGCTAGAAATTGGTTTTGTCTTTGATTTCTCCATATCGCGGAACGTACGACGAAAGTGCCGTAAGCTCTGTCAAGCATGAAAATAGTGTCTTTCACAGAGTGCAACACACGCATTTATAATCTCAGCGAGACATTACGTGTGGGTCAGGAGTTCTTATCAACTTTCGCTGGTCACGTTACATATCTTTTTAAGTCAAAGTTTCATCACTTCCTTCAGCTTAAGATTGTTATTTATAGTCACAGCGAGGCGTTGGGTGGCATATATGGTTTTTATCCAATTGTGAACACGTTTTTCAGTATTGTCTTGCACTGGTCATAATTCGTCTCTTACATAATCAAAATTTCACCAATTCCTATCATCTTATGCTAAAGAGGAGAGTTCCAGTAATTGGAACTCTCCCGTTCGGTGTAAGATTTTAACGATTCCAATTGATACGGAGTCGCACTCTTTTGGGTTCCCCTGTGCTCTGAACATCTCCATTAAGAAAAATTGATGCCTCTATAACGTGGAATTTAAGAATTCGAAGTTTCATTGACATTGTTTTCCATGTTCAAGGTATCACGGCGTGATAGGAAAAGAATAACGATCTTGGATATCTAGAGCTTTAGAATTCGGATTGTCCCCTTCTTTAATTGACCTTGCAAAGAGATAGGCAGTGCTTTTGTTCGAGCCTAATTCAGGGCTGTTTTCTTGGTCAAGAGATATATAGATTGTCAGTCTTCCGCCCTTCCTTAATCTGGCCCAAGGCTAAAAAAGGGTCATCAAAATAGTAAAAAGTGCTGTTTTTGATATTATGCTTTGAAATTAGTACGTCACGAAACAGAGCAAACAGATCTTTATTGGAGTAGATCAACAGCTAATTCTTTGACAGTTGATTGCAGTAGGAACGTAGGAAATGAGTAGAATCGACCAAGCGACAGTTATTGTTGAAAACCCTAGTTTCCATTCTCACAAATGAGTGTTTTGATCATCTAATCCCTTCACCTGACCCTATGTGGTTTCTTCAATTTTTATTGGATTTGCTTCACTGAGCTGCCTGTTACTGAGTTATGGTTTAACTTTTTATGTCAACAAGTGTTTAGGTTGTTAATGAAAAGCTAAGGTCAAGGGAATAATTTATCTTAGAAAACAAACGTGTTTTGATCTAGACGGGGTGAGCGACTCACTCATGGAGCTCCCGCAAAGTATCGACGTCACTCTCAGAGGTTCCCGCGGTGCGCTAACATTAATGTCTTATTCAACGATTTTTTGTACTCGCGCGACGGACTTCGTCGAAAAGGAGCAGACTGCTAGTTTAACTCTGAGAAAAATTCCTTTAAGAAGAGGAACGAAATTATCCGCAATGAGTGGCGTGAAGTTGCTTCTGGAGCCATCTTAACCGAACATGCATAGTTAGTAAAAGGTTTAATATATATATATATATATATATATATATATACCGAAAAACTTAGCTGTTATAAGTAATTACGCTTGCTCTAGCACAATGCCACCTTGTCACACCGTAACATTTCACTTTTGCTAATCTGTGATATACTTCTTCATGTGGTTCATCCAAGTCTCCGAGTCTGATTTGTGTCACGGGGAGAACAGATTTGTCTGTCAGCAGACCGCTGTCTTCTCTTCAGCCATCGTCATTATTAAAACAATTGCATTTGTTGCTATTGGAACAAGAATCTGTTACTCCGCATGCGCACATCTTATCGGAGCCTGTTGCTCCTCCCAGTAGCTCATCTGCGTTCCATCACGTGATATCCACCAGGCGTATCCTACCTCAACAAACGTCACATCATTGCTACACTCAACCTTGATAAACTGTTCACAGTTCTGTGAGACTCGAGTGAGTGCTGACAGCTGAGCGGTGCTGACTCCAGTGTATCTCACATCTTTACTATAACATCCTACCGAGCCAAAACCACCGGAATTGTAATTAACATAGGTTCTCCTCTCACTGTCGTGACTGATGACCGTCACACCAACCCCACCTTTGTCAGTCACGTCACAGTACACACTGAAGGGTGTCATACCTCCATTGCCATCAAGATCAATCATATAATTACTTGAAGAGATTCCATTGTAGGTTGATTTTAATTTACTGCAGAATGACATGGCTTTCAATACCTCAAGGAAGGCCGCTGCCTCTATAGACCGTTGAGAATATTTTGCTTCGCATATATATGTGACGGCATCGTTTGAAGAAATGCTTTTTAGAAACAAAGTTCCGTTGGGATATATCACGTGGTGCTGAGGAAGTGACTGACCCTGTCTTTTCCAGTCAATGTCTATGGAGCCTTGTGCACCACAATTCAACCAAACGTCACTAAAAGACGAAAGTCTAACTTTCTTGGAAGTTTTCTTGGAAGTAAATTCGAGCTCATCAATCACCACTACTTGTGCCACAGCTGAGTCTTCACCGAACATATTCTTTACCACACATGCGTAGCTACCGCCCTCTAACTTTGTAATTCTGAATATGGTAATGTTACTGTCAGAGACTTTGGTCTTCTCTTCTGGTAATTGCCTAAACGCTCTCCTCCATGTGACTGTTGGTGTTGGTAGACCAGTAGCTTTGCAGAACAGACGAGGGTTTCCGAACGATAGAGGCCTTAACTGAATCATTGATAAAGATAGAAAAAATTAATTTTCATTGAAACAGCGTCAGATATATATATATTTAGTATAATTTCAGAGCTGAGCAAAGAGTTTCCAGCAATCTGATTGGTCGAGCAGTTCCTTATATGACGCTATATAAACCGCTCCACGCGGTTTATATAAAATGTTAAAATAAAAGGTTAATAAATGTTACTAAAATGTTCTGATTTTAGTTTTTTCTCTGCTGTTCAGCTCTGAAATTATACTAAAACAATTATTCGCCTCAGGTTCGGTGAATATTGTCGAATAATCCCCTCGACTTCGTCTCGGGGATTATTCGACGATATTCACCTCGCCTTCGGCGAATAATTGTTAAATATAGAACCGAACAGCTCAAGTACATGTTGGTATGACATCAGTACTAATGCAGTGAATGTTAGTAAGAGTGGATTCAAGCTAAGGAAATGATCTCTCAATACAAATAGACCTTATGTTAGTTAAATCACAGGGAGCCTACACAAGCGGCGTGTCTGGTCGTTTGCTCGAAATATAAAGAAGTGTATTGGAGAATATTAAAGAATTGTAAAATCGTAAACTTATATCAAGGAATGTCTATGTTAAGGTTCAAAATAAATGTAAACCTACCTCACTTGCTGTGTATTGTCGTTTCTGTGGTTCTAAATGGCGAATTTGAGCGATTTGGTGGGTTTTGCGTTGACTGTCACTTTACGTTATAAGAAGGAGACGCGAAGCCGATTTTCACCCAGAAATCAGTAGAATCGCCCGGCTTCCAAATCGAAAGCCAGATAAACTAAAAGGTTGACACTTCTTCTCGTGTCGTTCAATCCAAGATCCATTCAAAATCCAAGCGCTAACCGCCATAAAATTTTCGAGAAATGCAGCTTTCCAAGCGATCGGCATCCTCGGCACAGATTTCGTGTACCAGGGAGCAACCGTCACACTGTTTGCTCCACGCTGATTGGATGATGGTAAACAATGCCCTGATTCAAATGCCTCGTGTGAAAGGGGAGTCAGGGGCATATTCGCGCCGGCGATTCATCTACTGACTAGCCTGATGTGAAGTTTATGGCGCGGGACGGAAACCCGACACGACCTGAAACCTCTTTGTTCGCGTAACCAAATGAGCTTTGAGATGATACTTGTGACAAAACCGCGAAAACCCCTGTGTTCCCGCCAGCAAAATCTTGTCTTGGTTTGTATCAGAAATATATATATATATATATATATATATATATATATATATATATATATATATATATATAGGCTGTCGGTGCAAAAAGTGCGTTCATTTTTTGGATGAACAGTTGGAAAGAACAATCGCAGTTGAAAACATGGCAAGGTAAACAGAAATTATGCGCTCTATCGTTACATTTCAATATCGTTTAGTCTTGGAGAAAGTTAATTTACCCGGGGGGTTAAGGTTAGGGTTAGAAGGAGATTGTGACCTCTTTCCACGATATCGAGTGCTTTCATTTGCTCATTTGTCAATTTCGATCTACGGGTTGAAGGTTACAAAACATCACAGGGTATTTTGACGGTTTAAAAATTCTTAAGGTTTCTATAAATGAAGCCCTCAAACGTCTCAGAGTCAGCTGCTAATCTACTCTAATGACGACATGTTTGCTTTTGTTTCGTGTAGTTCTGATTTCAAAGCAAAACGTTCTGGGTCTGTTCCAGAAATACCAAAAAAACATAAACACGCACAAGAGCTGCTTTCCCCCCTTTTGATGGGCACTTTTACCGAGGCAGTACCCAATTTAGCTCGAACGGCCGTGGACACTGAATCTTAGTTCAGTTCACACAAATAAGAAAACAAAGAAAAGCTTGAGGGGATAATTTATACGCTGTAGGTTATGAATTTGTAACAAACTCGCGTAGATAAATATAATTTTGTCCAACTCTTCCGTTCGAGAGGATAAATAACATGCACCTCAAGAGACATACGGTGAATCGAGCATCGTAATTATAACGAATAATTTGTAGCGGTATCGCAACTCATTTCTAGTTTTGATGTCCTCGTTTTCTTGAGTTCTCTCATTTCCGAAACAGCAGCTGGGAATCGCGCCAGCTTAAATGGGCCATTCGTAAGTTTAGACGACCTCACTTACAAAATGACGCTGAGCGCATGATGATAAAAACTTGTAGCTCTGTAAGAGGTTCGGCAGATTCCCTTTTTCTTTAAACAGAAGCCTCAGGCATCTTGAGAGTGAAATAAGCTAAGTGGAACGTAGCGGTAGTTATTCTGGAGTGTTTCCCGCAGATCTTCAAACTCGTCAAAAACGGAAATTGAAAAATACAGACGGGAGGTTAAACGCCAATGTCAGCATCGATCGTGAAGCGATCAGAAGAGAAGTACGACTTACTTTGAGCAGCCAGGCTTGTAGCGTTCAGTGCCCTAAAAGCATCAGGGGAAGACGAGGGAGACCCGGTCAGGGAAGACCCCCAGCTGGACCAATAGGCCCTCCAGGTAAGCATGGACCATCTAGGCAACGAAGAATAATGGGGGACCAACAGGAAACCATGGTCCTCAAGGCATTCAGGGACCTCCCGGACCCATGGGCTCTCCGGGAGCTAAGGGTGAACCTGGTAAATCTATCGCAGCTCCCTCCATTGTGGCACCTCCACTAGTACTGTCCATAGTGATAAACGAAACTGGTACAGCTTCGTTTCAGTGTGAGGCCGTAGGAAACCCACAACCCAAAGTCACGTGGCTAAAAGATAACACCAGTATTGCTTCGAGCAATCGGGCTGTTCTGCCACGTAAGGGCTTGGTGATTACAGAAGTGACGTCACAAGATAGTGGCAACGTACAGCTGCGAAGCAAGGAATATTCTCAGAGCATTGAGATCCTCGGCTACTTTGACTGTTCAAGGTGAGAGGTATTAATTTTAAAACATTCAGATATTCTTCTAAAATACCTAACATTAACCAGTTGAGATAAGCACAAATTGCTGTCAACAACTTCATAACCAAACCTGAAGCTTCCTTTAACGCACCAAAGCATATAAGAGCCTCTTTGTAGGGTAGGGTATCGTGTGAAATAAAAATATATCGTTGTTTCCATTACTCCAATAATTTTACCGAGCTTGTTTGATGAATAACCAACCTTTCATATCTGCAGAAAGAATCAACTTAACTGTTTTCGGAGACCTCAACTAGATCTAAAAATTTTTGTGGAAGACCAAGTTACAGTGTAGATCGTTCATCGTCTGAAAATCCCGAGCAACACTCAAACTGCTTGACATGTAATTTTAATAAAATAATCTTTATTGAGCAATTTCATACAACCCGGAATATGACATGAAAGTGTATAAAAAGTAAAAAAGAAAAAAAAAGAAAGAATCTTGCAAGTTACAATTCTCTTTTTAAAAATAAGTATCACTAACCTAAACTACATAATTATATGGCTATGAATAATAAAATTACAATGCGTTGTTTAGGTAGTCTATATCTTACTTTAAGTCTCTTGACAAAGGAAATGCAGAGTCTTTAAAAGTTCAACGCAATTGTAACGTTATCTTCGACCAACCACATGACTCTTACGAGTCTAACGACAATCTGAGAGGATTTAACCATAGGGAGCCCACACAAGCTGTGTGTCTGGTCGTCTGTTCGAAATATAAAGAAATGTTTGGGAGAATGTTAAAGAGTCGTAATATCGTAAACTTAAAAAGGTGAAAGTCTTCCTGTTTTGAGGTTTGAACTAGCTCATCAGAATAGCTAAAAGGAAATTAATTGCGTTGACTCCAGAGGAATTGTTTTTCCTGTCTCCACTGCTGAAAGGCTCAGCTTACGACCTAACAGAGCGTCATCCTGACTTCCTTGATTGTGAGTGACGCTTTTGATCACAAATTGTTAGTTAACCTCAGATAAATCGCAAGCGTGATTTTTTGCAAATTTTCATTGGAATAATGATGATATACACCTATAAAGAGATGGAAAAAGCGGTGCCTCTTACCATTATTAATCATGCGTGACCACTTGAGCTTCTTCAGAGAAGCTTTCTTTGTCTTAGATATTTTACGCATCATGGAGAATTTTCTTCCTTTAATTTTAACGAAGCTTAAGATATCCAAACATTTTGATTAGGTTGGGAGCCACTTGGTTTAAAACTCAAAGATACTCATCAAAGAACCAGTAGACGAAAATGTGAACGAATTTCAAAAGAAAACCTTCAAAATTCTTTTCACTGAGTTCTAAGTTTTATGTACTTCAGTAAACCCATCTTTGTCTGTGCAAGGGTATAAAATATATTCATCTCACTCGTCTTTGACTTCTTCATACTCTGATTTGCGAGGTTGCGAGATCTCGGAATGCAAAGTCTACGATGTAGGGACAGTGTTTTAACTTACACGTTTGAAAATACCTTGAAAGAAGTCCGCAAGGCGTTTTGCTCCTCTATCCTCCGGTCTGACCCTATGTGGTTTCCTCAGTTTTTATTGGATTTGATTCAACTGCATGTTAATGAGTTATGGCTTCACTTCAGTTTTATTTCAACAGGTTTTTAAGGTCTTTGATGAACAAGTACTAAAGGTCAGGTAAAGAATTAGTTTTAGAAAGCAAACGTGTTTTGATCTCGACAGGGCGTGCGCCTCACTCGTGGAGCTCCCGCGGCGCATCAACCTTACTCCAAGAGCTGCCCGCGGCGCGCGAACATCAAATTTTTTTTTACTGGTTATATTTACTTGCGTGATGAACTTCGCCGAAAAGGAGGAACAGTTCGTAATCTATCTCGAAAAAAGATTCCTTTGAGAAATAGAACAAAAAAGATCCTCAATGAGTGGCTTGAGATTATTTCTGGAGCTTTCTTCCTTTATTTTTTGTTACATCCACGCTTTTCAATCAGACGGAACGAATCTGCAATATCGTGCTTAGGTACAAGCGTCCCACCACGGAAATTAGACCTTGAACATTCTAGTTTCAATACTTTACACCATAGCGCTGCGCTTTTACTCTAAGAGAGAAAAATCTGTGATAGCCTCCCATGGTGAACAAAATTGACTCAATTAATTTTAACACATCAGTTAAGACATTTTACAACTCATTTGGGTATCTCCGTGTTTTGGGTATCTTCATTAAGTAAAATTGATACCACATACTAGGTGCACTTTCAAGCCGTTTCACAGTTAAAGCTGTTTTTCCTGTTCAGTGAGGGCAGCACGGGGAGCTGCTTAAGAAATAATGACTAAAAACATCCGAGGCATCTGGAATCTTAGACTTCCTTCGCGATCGGAATGTTCCAATTCCCTTGAGTGACCTTTCGGATACATATCTCTTATGAGTACTTCTGTTTTATTACCCAGCCCATCTCCTGTATGTTGTGTTAATTTTGCGAGATTGATAGAGTAGCAGTTTCCCCCTGCCCCCTTAGTTTGGTCCAGGCTCAGATAACATGTACTACAAAAAAAGCAAAAAAATCCAGTTGTTGATGCTATTTTAGTTTTTAATACATAATTGTTCAAAATTATACCAATCTAAACTAACTTTGATCAATTCCAGGAGCTCAAATGGTGCTTGAAATTTCCAAGGAAACTAGAAAGATAACACAAACACTGGAGCTCTGGAAACTCCTTGCTGCTAAGATATCACTGGCAAAGGAGACATAACGTTTAGCAAAAGAGAGGTTTGTATACATTGGAGTGAATATTAATATTGTCAGTAGTAAAATTAAAGGGACTAACAAAAAAATATTTTGCAAATAGGGCTCAGCCCTCTTGTGTATTTACTTAGTATGAGGCTTCAAAAAAAAAAATAATAAAAAGAATGGAAAGAAATTATCTGGTCATCGTATGCAAAGGAAAATTAGAAATGGTCAGATATTTAACAGTTCCTAGTTCCTAAGATATAACTGATGAAGCTAAAAAGTCAGAATTGTTAGTCACTATTAATGATTTTTCCGTTGCGTCAAGGAAGGTAGAAAGATAACACACATTTGGAAAATAGGGCCAAGCCATTTTTTAGCCCGTGACCCTGCACAAAGTCAAAATTTTCAGTCTTTCTTTTGTTTAAAGGATCAGTTGCGTCACACTTGCACAACAACTGCTGGTGATTACATTTGCTGCATTGTAATGAATAGCTGAGTAACCGAACCAGTGAAAAACTTATGCCACACCATAACACTTGAGTTTTCCTACTGTATAATATCCTTCTTCGTATGAGTCATCCAAGTCTCCGAGTCTGATTTGTGTCACAGGCAGAGCAGATTTATCAGTCAACAAACCGCTGTCCTCTCTCCAGCCACTGCCACTGTTACGACAGTTACACTTCTTACCATTGGAACACGAATTTGTTACTCCGCATGCGCACATCTTATAAGACCCTTTAGCTCCTCCCCAGTAGTTCATCTGTGTTCCATTACGTGACACCCACCAGGCGTCTCCTTCCTCAACGAACGCTATGTCATTGTTACATTCAAACTTGATAAACTGTTCACAATTCTGGGAGACTGTAGTGAGCGCTGCTAGCTGAGAAGTGCTGAATCCAGTATATTGCACATCTTTACTGAAACATCCTAAGTTTCCCACATTGCACCCAGGAATGTTCCCAACATGAGTTTTGCTCTCACTATCATGACTGATGACTGTCACACCAACTCCACCTTTGTCAGTCATGTCACAGTACACGCTGAGGGGTGTCACGCTTCCTTTGCCATCAGGGTAAATCATATAAGTACCTGAAGATAATCCTCTATTGTGGGCTTTTATTTCACTACAAGAGGTTGGAAATCCAAGCACGGTGCTTGCAGCTATGGAGCGATGAAAATTTCTCGCAATGCAAGTGTAGGATCCAGCATCAGTCGGGGAAACATTTTTAAGAAGCAGGGAGCCATTTGAATAAACTACGTGACCCGAAGGCAGACCTTGGCCTGTCCGCTGCCACACAATCTCTCTTGCTCCTTGTGCTTCGCAAGTCAGTAACACATTTTCTGAGAGTTTGGCTGAACGTTTAGGTGGAGGGAGTAATGTAAACTTGAGTTGTTCAAACACGATGACTAGTGTATGGGCGGAGTCCTCGTTAATAATATTCTTTGCCGAACATATGTAGTCTCCACCGTCTTTTTTAGTCACACGGGTTATTTCCAGTCTGCCATTAAGAACTTTTGATCTTTCCTTCGACATGTGACCGAATGCTTTTCGCCACGTGATGGTTGGTGTGGGCTGACCAGTAGCTTGGCAGACCAGATTCACTTTGTGTCCCTCTTCAACAATAACCCGAGGTAAGGGTTTCTGAATTATCAATGCACCAACTGAAATGAAACCAAGAGTTAGAAGAGGTAATGACTACAATAATATTTTTTTTCCTCATGGCCAATTTGAAACGACAGAGAAAAAACTTGAATGAAAGTGTTTCCTCTCTGTTCAGTCGCCTTGATCCATCCAAGCACAAAAATAAGATTTACTCTCTACATTAACTTGTGTCAGAACAGTAAAAAAAAAAAAAACCTTGGTTTGTAACGAATTTTTGAGTCGACTGTATAACGACGGAATGTAATATTTCTTACCTTGAACAGTCAACCTAGCCAATGACGTCATAACCCCAAGAATATTCCTTGCTACACAAGTGTAGGTTCCGTCATCTTTGGACGTAACATCCTTGATCAGCAGGCCTCCACCAGTTGAAACAATGCGTTTATCCGCGAGAAGACTGGAGTTATCTTTTAGCCATGTGACTTTTGGCTGCGGATTCCCTTCAACCTCGCACTGAAAGGAAGCTGTACCAGTTTCTTTCACAGCTACAGACGTGGGAGCTGTCACAATAGAGGGAGCTAATACAGATTTACCAGGTTCACCTTTGGCTCCAGGAGGGCCCATAGGTCCAGGAGGTCCCTGAGTGCCCCGAGGACCATGGTTTCCCTTAGGGCCCATTATTCCTTGCTGTCCAGATGGTCCGTGTTTACCTGGAGGGCCTGGAGGTCCAGGTGATCCTTTTTTTCCAGGGGGGCCTCTCTGACCGGGTCTCCCTCGTCTTCCCCTGATGCTTTTTGGGCACTGAACACTACAAGCCTGGCTGTTCATAGCAAGTCGCACTTCTTTTCTGATCGCTTCACGATCGATGCTGACATTGGCGTTCGATTTCGCGTCTATATTTTTCACTTGCCGTTTTTGACGAGTTTGAAGGTCTGCAGGAAACATAAGAGAATAACTACCGCTACCTTCCAACTTAGCTTATTTCACTTTCAAGATGCCTAAAGCCTCTGTTTTAAGAGTCTGAGCTTCAAAACCTCTTACAGAGCAACTTTTTCTTTTTAGCTATGCACTTGGCTTAATTTGAGAGTGAGGTCGTCTAGAACTTAAAAATGGCCCATACAAGTTGGCGCAACTCGTAGCAGCTGTTTTGGAATTTAGTGGACTCGACAAAACGACAGGAAAACTAGAGATTAGTTGCGAAACCGATTTGCCATTCGATTTGTTTCTTGAAGTGTTCATTATCCTCTCGTGTGAATAGTTATATTTAACGGGGTGTTACTAAATAGCCGATCAGCAGACCACGTTAGCCTCCAGATCCTGCGGAACCTGGGGAACCATTAACTTTTCAATAAAAAAAAATAGAATTAAAAAACTAAATTGAAAAAACCTTAACGCTGTTCGAAATTTCGTTTCGGGTGTAAAAGGACGACATTAACAGAGAAATGTTTTTAACGGACTTGACGTCCACCTAGAGATAATTGACTTTGGAGCGACTTTCATCATACAAGGGTCACAAAGAGCAATCATCAGTCACCTAACCCGAATACAAGTAATATAAACCATAATTTGAAAGCTCTAACGGTTTGGCTACCGTGATACCCGTATAACGCATCGTCCGAAGGCTGGAATTGCCGGCCTTTAATTTCATTTAATTGTACATGACCGTGGAATGTGGAACACTAGCAGGGTGATAGGGGTGTCTGGAGCGAATTTACATCTTTTCGCTTCCAGTGGATTCGTTTAGTGGGCGTTACCATAGTTAGTACTGAATAACTATGGCGTTACTCGCAGACATATCTTGGAAAGGATTATGTAGATGGAAAAGCAGATGAACTAAAACCGAGCGAGGTGGCCCTAAATCAGCCCAAAAAATTCACACAATGCAAAATAACAACCACCTGACCGGGGTTAATATTTTTAATTCAAAAATAGTCCAGATTTTTTTTAACGTTTAGAGTGCGACTGTTCAGTCCCATGCAAATCCTTATATATAACAGTGTTCAGATATTTTTAGTCTTTATTTTATTTCATTATGGTTCCGCAGGATCTCCCGGTTTCTCTGGTTTCAGAGGTTTGCAGTCTGCTGATCCATAGTTTGGTAACACTCATTTAAACGTTGTTATGTCCAGCGTATATTCATCCACGTGAGTTTGTTACAAATCTATAACCTCTAGCGTACGAAACTCTCCCCTTTAGCCTTTCTGTGTGGTATCATTGGTGTGAACTGAATTAAGATTCAGCGTCACCGGTTGTTGGAGCTAAATTGGGTATTTCTTTAATAAGAGTAACCATCAAAGGCAGAGAAAGTATTATCTCGTCGTTAAAAACAGCTCTTGCTTATATATTATTTTTTTAAAACAGACCTAGAAAGTTTTGCTTTAAAATCAGAACGACACAAACAGAGTCAAACATATTTTCATTAGAATAGACTCTTTGACATTTGATTGCTGCATCAATGTAAACCTAAAGAATTTTTAAACTGTAAAAATAACCTTTACTGAAATTCTTGCTGTAAGGAGATCGAACGAGCTCGTAGGAAACAGCAAAGAGGGAATAAACTGTATTGAGGAAGTGTTTTTCTTGTCTTTATTGCTGAAAGGCTCAACTTTCGACCTAAAAAAGTGTCATCCCATATTGCTTGCAGTGGACTAACTTCCTTGTTTTGAGTATCGCAATGATACTTTTGTTTTGCGATAGAAATTGTAAAGCTTTAGATACTCGCTGGCGTAATTTTTAGTTCTTATCCTATGAAATAAGGGTAATGAGCACTTATTAAAAGATAGAAAAAGCGGTGCTTCTTATAATCATAAACCAAGCGTGACACCTTGAGCTTACTTCAAAGAAGCTTTCGTTGTGTTGAGATATTCTACACATTATTGATAATTTTCTCCCGCTAATTATTACGAAACTTGAAGTATCCAAACATTTTGCTTTAGTTGAGTGCCACTTGCTTTAAAACTCAAAGATACACATGAAAGAACAACGAGACCAAAATTCAAATGAATTTCAAATGAAAATCTTTAGAATTGCAGTTCAACTTTTATAAGGTTACTCAGGCCCTGAAGTATGGAATTCTAGTTAAAAGTCATTCCACTCTTCTAATTTTTATGTGCTTAAACCCACCTTTTTCTGAGTAAGGGTATAAAATATTCATCTCATTTGTCTTTTCTTCGTTTGCTGTATTCTTCAGTGCGAGTTTCTCGTCTTTTGGTTGATTCAAGACTTGAAGCATTTGTCGATGAGCGTGAAGCTCGATCTCGACGTGAATCAGTCCGGCGAAGCAAAGTACAACGGAGAGAAATAACGTTGAAAACGCCAGAGAGTTAGAGATTGGTTTTGTCTTTGATTTCTCCATATCGCGGAACGTACTGCACAAGTGTCAAGTATGAAAATAGTGTCTTTCACAGAGTGCAACACACGTATTTATAATCACAGCGAGACATTACGTGTGGGTGTGGGGTTCTTATCAACTTTCGCTGGTCACGTAGCATCATATCTTTTTAAGTCAAAGACTCATCGCTTCCTTCAGCTTAAGATTATTATTTGTAATAAAGGCGATGCGTGAACTCGTTTTTCAGTATTGTCTTGCGCTGGTCACGATTCGTCTCTTTTTTAATCCAAATAATCCCTCCGATCGCGAGACATTTTTTAACAACTGGTGGCGTTATGTCGACCGCACTAGCGACCACATTTTGACAGGTGATTTCAACTGTGTACCAGACCTCCGGTTGGATAAATGGGGTGGCGATGACAGTCTCGGGGATCGGGGGATTCCGCAGTTGAACGCAATTGCGGATTCTCTCGCCCTCGAGGATGTTTTTCGGGCCAAACAACCAGCTGCGCGGGAATTTACCTGGTTTAATGGCCCACACTCGGTCGGTTGTCGTTTGGACAGATTTTATACTCCTAGAGCGTGGAGATCGGAAGTGCGTGACCACAACAGCGCATATTTTCCGTATTCGGATCACCACCTGGCGTCCATTAAAGTATATTTGGGGCATTCAAATCCCCGGGGTCGAGGTCTATGGAAATTGAACACGCGGCTGTTAAAATCAGACGAGTTCTGTGCCGACGTGGAAAACTTCTGCCCTCAATGGCAGTCTCAAAAGCCCCTTTTCACCGACCCTAGGGTCTGGTGGGACGCGGGCAAGTTACAACTAAAAGAGATTGCCATATCTCATAGCGTGACCGCCGGAAACACTCGCCGACGCGAGCGAGCCGCTCTTGACCAGGAATTTCGCGATTTACAGGCGCAGGCAGATCCGAACAACGCCGATCACCGTCTTCAACAGCTTGAGATCAAAGATGGCTTGAGAGCAATTGACGACGAAGCGATTTCTGGGTGTATTCTCCGGAGCAAACAACGGAGGACCGAGCAGGGGGAAAAACCCACGTGGTATTTTTACCAGCTTGAACAGTCCCGCCAGTCACGTAATACGATCGCTAAATTACACGTGACTCCCAACACAACCGTTACAACCTCCCGGGGCATTCTCCGAGAATGCAGAGCCTTTTATAAGGAGTTGTACACTGAGGAACCGGTCGATCGAGCGAGCCAGAATTGGCTCCTAGAGCAGCTCGATTCCACTTTGACATCCGAAAATTAAAAACTCTGTGAAGGCGAGTTGACACAGGACGAATGTCACGCTGCGCTCTCTAAAATGGAATCTGGTAAATCGCCGGGTGCGGAAGGCCTTCCTGCCGATTTCTACTCCCGGTTTTGGGGATCTATTGGGCACGACCTTGTCAACACGCTCAATTTTTCCTTCCTTGAGGGTTTTCTCTCGGCAACGCAACGGCAGGGTATCCTGCGTTTGTTATATAAAAATTGGCGCCCGATTTCGCTTTTGAACCTCGATTTATAAGATTGCGACCAAAGCTTTGGCCAATCGGATAAGAAAGGTTCTGCCCAATATCCTCAACGAGGACCAAACCTGCGGCGTTCCCGGGCGCAGTATTTTCAAAAATCTTTTTCTGTTACGCGACACGATTGACTTCGCGAGGCATAAGCAGCTTTCAGCGGCTGTTATAAGCTTCGACCAATAGAATGCTTTCGACCGCGTTAACCTTCCTTTCCTCAAGCGCGTTCTCGAGCAGTTTAATTTCGGGCCCGACTTTTGACGCTGGGTTCGGGTGATTTACACGGATATCACCTCTCGCGACACATGCCGGCTCCCCTCAGGGAGGGTTGTCCGTAGTACATCCCCTCCAAAAGGCGCGAGCTCTTAAACTCCGGTGGATTCCTTCGGTGGGCGACGCGACTTACACCGCTAAATGGGTCTATTTCGGCCGATATTAGGTCGGCTTTCCGCTGAGCCACAGAATTAAAAGCTGGGTGTTTCTCCGCTCTAATAACGTCCCCAAGCATTTAGGGTATGACCAACCCCCTATTTACCGCGCTGCACTGACCCTCGTTGACCGGGTGGGGGAGAATTTCGATTCTCTCCCTGACCACAGTGCTAGAACCTTTTATTCCAGGCTAACTCCCCCTCCTCCCCAGCGGCTCCCTTGTGTCACACGGTGGGAACAGAGGTTCGCGTGCCAATTTAATTGGCGCCACCAGTTGGGAAGAAATCTTTGGTGCTGGTCCGAGCACAAATTGGGAGAGCGAAATTGCGTGGCGGATCGCTCACGGGGTGGTCAAGACGCGGGCTTACTTCAAGTCCTGGCGGGGGCTTGCCGTGAGCGATCAATGCGCGGGCTGCGGCGAGCGCGAAACAATTTTCCATGCATTCTGCTCTTGTCATCTGGTGTCCCCTGTGTGGAGCTGGGTGTCGAACCTGATCAATCAGCTCTATAATTCCCCCTTTTTACTCACTAATTCAATTATTTTATTGCGGCAAGGACTGCCCCGTGGCACCCAGTTCGAGAGCTCAAACGCTCTTACCTCCTTTTTAATTAAACTCACGCTCAACGAGCTGTGGGCCGCCCGGAACCTCGGGACTTTTGAATCCCGGAGGCCCTCAGCTAAATCTGTAATCTCTAAAATCACTACCCGCATACGCCTCCGCATTAATGCGGCTTTCCACCTTTCGCCAGGCGCGACATCTACCACTCTCTGGGCTCATCGGAACGTTCTCTGCTCCTTTGAGAACCGTCAACTCAAAATCAGCGTAAATCGCCCCTTGTACATACTTTTTCCACTTCATAACACCCCTGTGCTGGGTCTCCTTAGCTGGTGTACTGCACAGAGAGCACCTTTCTCGCGTGTAAATAGCAAACAGATTTCTCCCGGAGCTGGGGCCCCTTCACTGGGGTACTGCACAGAGGAGCTAACCTCCCGTAAAACAACCTGTAAATAGTGATAACACCCAGCAACTGTCATAACCTAGCTAATTTACCCTGTGTTGGGTCTCCTTCACTGGTGTACTGCACAGCGGGCCCTTTACCATTAATTCACTTAAGCGAGTTTTAATTGAGTTTTGTTCTGTATATAACACTCATCATTGTATAAATAAAGTTGATTAAAAAAAAAAAAAAAAGTGTGCGCCCTCTCTGCAGTTATATATATATATATATATATATAACTAACTGCAGACAGTACTGTTTCGGCCTTCTGGGCCTCATCAGTGCAGTGCTAATGCTAGGATGGAGGAGAACCAATATGATCACCCCAAACGATCCAACCTTTGTGGTATCGTCTAAGTCATGCCAGAGTGCTCAAACTAGAGTACACTAGCGAGCATGCGCAATTGCAGAGCAATGACTCATCCTAGTTAGAGTGCTCAATTTGAACATGAAAGCAAAGCTTTGTATGCCAAAGAGCTATATCTAACTGCAGACAGTACTGTTTCGGCCTTCTGGGCCTCATCAGTGCAGTGCTAATGCTAGGATGGAGGAGAACCAATATGATCACCCCAAACGATCCAACCTTTGTGGTATCGTCTAAGTCATGCCAGAGTGCTCAAACTAGAGTACACTAGCGAGCATGCGCAATTGCAGAGCAATGACTCATCCTAGTTAGAGTGCTCAATTTGAACATGAAAGCAAAGCTTTGTATGCCAAAGAGCTATATATATATATATATATATATATATAGAACCTAACAACTCAAGTACATGTTGGTATGACGTCAGTACTAACAGTACTAATGCAGTGAATGTTAGTAAGAGTGGATTCAAGCTAAGGAAATGATCTCTCAATAAGGGAATCCTTGTTTACAATATTTGCCTCATTAGCATAAGCAATTCAGTTTCTGAAGGAGCTAAAAATAAATCAGTTCTGAATATCGAAAGGTCAAAGTACGATTAACTCGGCCAGTGAATACGAGCCTGATGCATTGAATACTTTTTGTGCGACACGGGTTTAAAACTCAAAATTTTACATAGAATGTATGAGCTCATTAGCGCTTTTGCCACCCAGAAATTTTGCAGTTTTGGATGGACTATTTCTCCTTGAATATTACACCCAAAGCGCTAAAAATTTCACCATGTACTAAGGTTTTCTAGCTCTTCAGCTGCCTGAAGTCAATCTGTATCTAACATGCTTCCTTCTTTACGCAAAGCCGTATGCAAATGAGCAAAAATGTTAACAATGACGTCAGCATGAATCTGCCAATACAAATAGACCTTATGTTAGTTAAATCACAGGGAGCCTACACAAGCGGCGTGTCTGGGCGTTTGCTCGAAATATAAAGAAATGTATTGGAGAATATTAAAGAGTTGTAATATCGTAAACTTATAGCAAGGAATGTCTATGTTAAGGTTCAAAATAAATGTAAACCTACCTCACTTGCTGTGTATTGTCGTTTCTGTGACTCTAAATGGCGAATTTAAGCGATTTGGTGGGTTTTGCGTTGACTGTTACTTTACGTTATAAAAAGGAGACGCGAAGCCGATTTTCACCCAGAAATCAGTAGAATCGCCCGGCTTCCATATCGAACACCAGATAAACTAAAAGGTTGACGCTTCTTCTCGTGTCATTCAATCCAAGATCCATTCAAAATCCAAGCGCTAACCGCCATAAAATTTTCGAGAAATGCAGCTTTCCAAGCGATCGGCATCCTCGGCACAGATTTCGTGTACCAGGGACCAACCGTCACACTGTTTGCTCCACGCTGATTGGATGATGGTAAACAATGCCCTGATTCAAATGCCTCATGTGAGAGGGGAGTCAGGGGCATATTCGCGCCGGCGAGTCATCTACTTGACTAGCCTGGTGTAAAGTTTCTGGCGCGTGACGGAAACCCGACACGACCTGAAACCTCTTTGTTCGCGAAACCCAATGAGCTTTGAGAGGATACTTGTGACAAAACCGCGAAAACCTCTGTGTTCCCGCCAGCGAAATCTTGTATGGAAGAAATGTATGGGAGAATGTTAAAGAGTCGTAATATCGAAAACTTAAACAGGTGAAAGTCTTCCTGTTTTGAGGTTGAACTAGCTCATCGGAATAGCTAAAAGGAAACTAATTGCGTTGACTCCAGAGGAATTATTTTTCCTGTCTCCACTGCTGAAAGGCTCATCTTACGACCTAACAGAGCGTCACCCTGACTTCCTTGATTTTGAGTGACGCTTTTGATCACAAATTGTTAGTTAACCTCAGATAAATCGCTAGGGCAATTTTTAGAAAATTCTCATTTGAATAATGATGATATGCACTTACAAAGAGATAGAAAAAGCGGTGCTTCTTACCATCATAAATCATGCGTGACCACTTGAGCTTCTTCAGAGAAGCTTTCTTTGTCTTAGATATTTTACGCATCATGGACAATTTTCTTCCTTTAATTTTAACGAAGCTTAAAATATCCAAACATTTTGATTAGGTTGGGAGCCACTAGCTTTAAAACTCAAAGATACTCATCAAAAAACCAGTAGACGAAAATGTGAACGAATTTCAAAAGAAAACCTTCAAAATTAATTCCAGTCAAAGTCTTCTCAGAGTTCTAAGTTTTATGTACTTCAGTAAACCCACCTTTGTCTATGTAAGGGTATAAAATATTCATCTCACTCGTCTTTTCGTCATTTTGCTGCGTTATTCAGTTTAAGTTTCTCTTCTTTTAATCGATTCAAGACTTGAAGCATTTGCCGATGAGCGTAAAAAAGTCGATCTCGACGTGAATCAGTCCGGCGAAGCAAACAACAGAGGGAACTAACGATGACCAGCTTTTTAGGAACTGGGTTCATCTTTGACTTCTTCATACTCTGATTTGCGAGGTTGCGAGGTTGCGAGATCTCGGAATGCAAAGTCTACGATGTAGGGACAGTGTTTTAACTCACACGTTTGAAAATACCTTGAAAGAAGTCCGCAAGGCGTTTTGCTCCTCTATCCTCCGGTCTGACCCTATGTGGTTTCCTCAGTTTTTATTTGATTTGATTCAACTGCATGTTAATGAGTTATGGCTTCGCTTCAGTTTTATTTCAACAGGTTTTTAAGGTCGTTGATGAACAAGTACTAAAGGTCAGGTAAAGAATTAGTTTTAGAAAACAAACGTGTTTTGATCTCGACAGGGCGTGCGCCTCACTCGTGGAGCTCCCGCGGCGCATCAACCTTACCCCAAGAGCTGCCCGCGGCGCGCGAACATCAGATTTTTTTTTTACTGGTTATATTTACTTGGGTGATGAACTTCGCCGAAAAGGAGGAACAGTTCGTAATCTATCTCGAAAACAGATTCCTTTGAGAAATAGAACAAAAAAGATCCTCAATGAGTGGTTTGAGATTATTTCTGGAGCTTTCTTCCTTTATTTTTTATGTTACATCCACGCTTTTCAATCAGATGGAACGAATCTGCAATATCGTCTACAAGCGTCCCACCAAGGAAATTAGACCTTGAACATTCTAGTTTCAATACTTTACACCATAGCGCTGCGCTTTTACTCTAAGAGAGAAAAATCTGCGATAGCCTCCCATGGTGAACAAAATTGACTCAGTTTAATTTTAACACTTCAGTTAAGAGATTTTACAACTCATTTGAGTAGCTCCGTGTTTTGGGTATCTTCATTAAGTAAAATTGATACCACATACGGGTGGTGATTTCAAAGCCGTTTCACAGTTAAAGCTGTTTTTCCTGTTCAGTGAGGGCAGCACGGGGAGCTACTTAAGAAATAATGACTAAAAACATCCGAGACATCTAGAATCTTAGACTTCCTTCGCGATCGGAATGTTCCACTTCCCTAGAGTGACCTTTCGGATACATATCTCTTATGGGTACTTCTATTTTATTACCCAGCCCATCTCCTGTATGTTGTGTTAATTTTGCGAGATTTATAGAGTAGCAGTTTCCCCCTGCCCCCTTAGTTTGGTCCAGGCTAAGATAACATGTACTACAAAAAAAGCAAAAAATGCAGTTGTTGATGCTATTTTAGTTTTTAATGCGTAATTGTTCAAAATTATACCAATCTAAATTAACTTTGATCAATTCCAGGAGCTCAAATGGTGCTTGAAATTTCCAAGGAAACTAGAAAGATAACACAAATCACTGGAGCTCTGGAAACTCCTTGCTGCTAAGATATCACTGGCAAAGGAGACATAACGTTTAGCAAAAGAGAACTTTGTATACATTGAAGTGAATATTAATATTGTCAGTAGTAAAATTAAAGGGACTAACAAAAAAATCTTTTGCAAATTGGGCCCAGCCTTCTTGTGTATTTACTAGTATGAGGCTTCAAAAAAAAAAAAGCAAAGAAATTATCTGGTCATCGTATGCAAAGGAAAATTAGAAATAGTCAGATATTTAACAGTTCCTAGTTCCTAAGATATAACTGATGAAGCTAAAAAGTCAGAATTGTTAGTCACTATTAATGATTTTTCCGTTGCGCGAAGGAAGGTAGAAAGCTAGCACACATTTGGAAAATAGGGGCCAGCCATTTTTTAGCCCGTGACCCTGCACAAAGTCAAAATATTCAGTCTTTCATTTGTTTAAAGGATCAGTTGCGTCACATTTGCACAACAACTGCTGGTGATTACATTTGCTGCATGGTAATGAATAGCTGAGTAACCGAACCAGTGAGAAACTTATGCCACACCATAACACTTGAGTTTTCCTACTGTATAATATCCTTCTTCGCTTGGGCCATCCAAGTCTCCGAGTCTGATTTGTGTCACAGGCAGAGCAGATTTATCAGTCAACAAACCGCTGTCCTCTCTCCAGCCACTGCCACTGTTACGACAGTTACACTTCTCACCATTGGAACACGAATTTGTTACTCCGCATGCGCACATCTTATAAGACCCTTTAGCTCCTCCCCAGTAGTTCATCTGTGTTCCATTACGTGACACCCACCAGGCGTCTCCTTCCTCAACGAACGCTACCCCATTGTTATATTCAAACTTGATAAACTGTTCACAATTCTGGGAGACTGTAGTGAGCGCTGCTAGCTGAGAAGTGCTGAATCCAGTATATTGCACATCTTTACTGAAACATCCTAAGTTTCCCACGTTGCACCCAGGAATGTTCCCAACATGAGTTCTGCTCTCACTGTCATGACTGATGACTGTCACACCAACCCCACCTTTGTCAGTCATGTCGCAGTACACGCTGAAGGGTGTCACGCTTCCTTTGCCATCAGGGTAAATCATATAAGTACCTGAAGATAATCCTCTATTGTGGGCTTTTATTTCACTACAAGAGGTTGGCTTTTGAAATTCAAGCACGGTGCTTGCAGCTATGGAGCGATGAAAATTTCTCGCAATGCAAGTGTAGGATCCAGCATCAGTCGGGGAGACATTTTTAAGAAGCAGGGAGCCATTTGAATAAACTACGTGACCCGAAGGCAGACCTTGGCCTGTCCGCTGCCACACAATCTCTCTTGCTCCTTGTGCTTCGCAAGACAGTAACACATTTTCTGAGAGTTTGGCTGAACGTTTAGGGGGAGGGAGTAATGTAAACTTGAGTTGTTCAAACACGATGACTAGTGTATGGGCGGAGTCCTCATTAATAATGTTCTTTGCCGAACATATGTAGTCTCCCCCGTCTGTTTTAGTCACATTAGTTATTTCCAACCTGCCATTAATAGCTCTTGATCTTTCCTTTGACATGCGACCGACTGCTTTTCGCCACGTGATGGTTGGTGTCGGCTGACCGGCAGCTAGGCAGACCAGAGTCACTTTGTGTCCTTCCTCAACAATAACAGATGAGGGTTTCTGAATGATCAATGCACCAACTGATATAAAACCAAGAGGAATACAAGAGGTGAGCAAACTTCCGAAGTGTCATCTCGAGGTGTTGACTATAATCGTATTTTTTCCTCGTGGCCAATGAAACGATAGAAAAAAAAACCCTATGAATTAAACATTCTGTTTCCTCCCTGTTTTAGTTACCTTGATCCCTCAAAGTACAAAAACATGATGTACTCACTACATTTATTTATATCAGAACAGTCCAAAAAAGCACAGTTTATGATGAATTTTTGAATCGAGTGTATAACAACAGAACATAATATTTTTTACCTTGAACAGTCAACCTAGCCAATGACGTCATAACCCCAAGAATATTCCTTGCTACACAAGTGTAGTTTCCGTCATCTTTTGACGCAACATCATTGATCAGCAGGCCTCCACCAGTTGACACAATGCGTGTATCCGCGAGAAGACTGGATTTATCTTTCAACCATGTGACTTTTGGCTTCGGATTCCCTTCCACCTCACATTGAAACGAAGCTGTACCAGTTTCTTTCACGACTATAGACATGGGAGCTGTCACAATAGAGGGGGCTGAGATAGATTTACCAGGCTCGCCTTTAGCTCCAGGAGGGCCAGTAGGTCCGGGAGGTCCCTGAATGCCCTGAGGACCATGGTTTCCCTTAGGGCCCATTATTCCTTGTTGCCCAGGTGGTCCGTGTTTACCTGGGGGGCCTATTGGTCCAGCTGGTCCCGGAATTCCTTTTGGCCCAGGTGATCCATTTTTTCCTGGGGGGCCTCTCTGACCGGGTCTCCCTCGTCTTCCCCTGATGCTTTTTGGGCACTGAACGCTACAAGCCTGGGTGCTCATAGCAAGTCGTACTTCTTTTCTGATCGCCTCACGATCGATGCTGACATTGGCGTTTGACCTCCCATCTGTATTTTTCACTTGCCGTTTTCGACGAGTTTGAAGGTCTGCAGGAAACATCACAGGATAACTACCGCTTCGTTCCCCATAGCTTATTTCACTTTCATGTTGCCTAAGCTTCTGTTTTAAAACACGGAAATCTCAGTCTGCTGAACCTCTTATAGATCAACAAATTTTTGTCATCATACGCGAATCATCAGTTTGTGAGTGAGGTCGTATAAACTCAAAAGTGGCCTATTCAAGTTGGCAGTTTTTTTTTTTTCGGAAATGAGAGGACTCGACAGAACGACGGGAAAACTAGAGATTAGTCGCGATACCGCGACAAATTATGTGTTATGATTATGATGCTCGATTCGCCGTATGTCTCTTGAGGTGCATGTTATTTATCCTCTCGTATGAAGAGTTGTTTAAACATTGTGTCCAAAGCATATTTATCTACGCGAGTTTGTTACAAATTCATAACCTGTTTTATTATTGGTGTGAACCGAGTTAAGATTCAGCATCCCCAGCCGTTCGAGCTAAATTGAGTATTGCTACGGTAAAAGTGCCCATCAAAAAGGGGGAAATTTAAAGCAGCTCTTGCTTATCTTTTTGAAATTTTTGAAACAGACCAGGGAAGTATTGCTTTGAAATCAGAACGACGCCGAAACAAAACCAAACATATCGTCATTAAAGTAGATTAGCAGCTGACTCTGGACGTTTGATTGCCTATGATTATATTTATCATAAATCTAAAGAATTTTTAAACTGTCAAAATAACTTTCACTTCCCGTGTTTTGAGATTGAACGAGCTCGTCTGAAACGTTTTTTTTGTCTTCAGATGTGATACGCATTATGGAGAATTTTCTCTCTTTAATTTTTACGAACAAATGAAACTTCCGAAACATAAAAAGATTTTGATTGGGTTGGGAGCCACTTGCTTTAAAACTCAACTTAATTTGGTTACATCAAGTAAGTTGTTATAGTAAAATGGCCACCGTAACGAGTTAAAAAGCTGACGTTTCGAGCGTTAGCCCTTCATCAGAGGGAATTAAAACTCTAAGACAGTCATGGAAGAACTAGTAGACGAAAATATGAACGAATTTTAAAAGAAAAGCTTCAAAATTAATTCTAGTTAAAAGTCCTTTTTAGAGTTCTAAGTTTTGTGTGCTTAACTCACCTTTGTCTGTGGAAGGACATAAAATATTCATCTCATTCGTCTTTCCGTCATTTGCTGCGTTCTTCAGTTCAAGTTTCTCCTCTTTTGGTTGATTCAAGGCTTGAAGCATTTGTCGATGAGCGTGAAGCTCGATCTCGACGTGAATCAGGCCGGCGAAGCAAACAACGGCGAGAAATAACGAGGAAAACACCAGCTTGTTATGAACTGGGTTCATCTTTGACTTCTCCATAACTGACTGAAGAGGTTGCGAGATTTCGAAAAATTAAGTCCTTCTTTTATGGACAGTATCTCAACGCAGTTCTTTGTAATCACAAGAGAGACATGAAAAATATATGCGCCCTGCGTTTTGGTCATCTAATCCTTCAGTCTGACCCTATTTGGCTCCCTCAGCTTTTATTGGACTTGATTCAACTTCTTGTTATTGAGTTATGGTTTCAGTCCTCATGTCAACAAGTTCATCTTTGGGTTGTTGATGGAGAGAGTTGTAACTCTCTATCAACAACCCACCTTCAAAAGGTCAATAGTCAGTCAAAAAAAAAAACCCTTGTTTTGTCTCTGACGTGGCTGCTCAAATTCCATGTTAAATCAAGGTAGAAAGACTCTCTTTAAGAACTAAGGATAGAGAAATGACCTTCAATGAATGGAACCTTGATGGAGCTTTTTTTTGTCCGATATTTCATGTTACCGCCAGACTTTTCAACCAGACGAGAAGAAGCTGTCAGTGATATCGTGCCGTGGCAAAAGCGTCTTACGGATAGAAATTAGACCTCGAACATTCCTCTAGCGCTACGTTTCATGATCGTGCTGGGCTTTCCACAAAACAGGAAGAATCTGTGACAGGGCAAATGCAAAAGCCTCCGGTCCCGTGAAACGAAATTCGACTTTAATGAAAAGTTTATCGCCCCACGTTATTTTTCAGCAGCGTGATAGTAAAAGTTCACATTCAAAACATGTAAATCTTGTGATATTTTTTTCCTTTGAGCCTCTGAAGTCTCAAACTCTGAAATGCAACGGAAAGTGTTGCTTAAAGTCAAACAGTTTTATTATCGATGTTATTTTTTCGCATGCTTGACATTTGACCGCTATGTTATCTTAGTGTCCTTTGAAGATAATTCATCAATAAAATTGTTGTTTTCCTCGAAGCGATTTAAGAGAGGAAAAGCGTTTCTTCCATGTTTCAGTCTCTTGTAAAAACGTGTTTCATGTTCTTCATCCATTTATATCTAAACAATCCAAAGTAATTGTAGCTGATGACAGGGTTCACGTTGGTGATAACTGATAGTGAGCCCAATTTATAACAAGTGAAAGTAATATTTCTTACCTTGAGCAGTCAACCTAGCCAAGGATGTCTCACCCCAAGAAAATTTTCCTTGCTACACAAGTGTAGGTTCCGTCATCTTTAACGTACGTTACTGATCACCAGGCCTCTACTTGTTGGCATCACTCGTTTATCCTCAGGAAGAGTACATGGTTGTTTTTTAATCATGTGACTTTTGGTTTTGGATATTCCTCGACCTCACATTGAAATAACGCTGTGCCAGTTTCATTTGCAACTACAGACATGGGGGTGCCATCATGGAGGAGGCTGAGATGGATTCACCAGGCTGCCCTCAGCTCCTGGAAGGCCCATACGACCGGGAGGTCCCTGAATTCCTTGGGGCCCTGATTTCCCTTTGGTCCTTGTGGCCTGGGTGGTCCATTTTTTCCTGAGGGCCCTCTCTCACCAGGTCTACTTCGCTTTCCTTTGATGATATTTGGGCAGTAAACGCTGCAAGCCAGGCTGTTCATGGCAAGTCGAACTTCTTTGCTGATCACTTTACGACTGACCTTCGATATCCTGTCGGTATTTCCCACTTCCCTCTTGTGACGAATTTGAATTCCTGTAAGAAAAACAACAAAATATATTCCGGTTGGGATCCACCTGGTTTAGTTCACCTCGGCTTAAAAAGGGACGCATTGATTTAGGAGACAGGGCACGTCGAGTAACACTTTTCGCTCACGTGATTATTAAGTCATGTAGGCATGGGGTCAAACTACGTTTCCTTTTTTGCATTATACTATTATACTTCCTTCCATGTGTTTCATATGAATAAGTATCTCTCCAGAGCATTGTGGCTTGACGCTTTAACTAGGCTATAAAAATTAAGTGGGCATTTGAATTTTCTCCAAAATACATTCTATCCGTGCGAGAACCTCATTAAAAATCAACCCTCCTAAAAAGGCGAACTGGGTGCACTTTTATTCGTTTTTCTTTTAGTAAAAGTATCCCTTAAATTTGGTCAAACCTACCTTCATCTGAGTAAGTACGAAAATTTTTCATCTCATTCGTCTTTCCATCTTTGCTGCGTTCCTCACTTCGAGTTTCTCTCTTGTTTTAGAGTGTGGGTGCAGACGCTTTTTATTTTCGCGCTCCTGCCCTCGTGCGTAGCTCTCGCTTTGTGCTCGCCCTGCGCTCACCTCTGTTAGCCTGAAAAAAAAAAGCACAACGGGTTGCTAACCTGCATAACAGGCATTTTTTCGGGTGTTTTTTTGGACTAACGGAGGTAAGGTCTTACGAATCAAGAATGGGAAAGAAGGCCAGCTGTTTTTGTAGCACAACAAACCATTGAGAGTCGTTTAGGCTCTCTTAGTTTTGACTATCTTCTACCATTTTTAGCGACCCCATCGTCGACACTCTACAAGAATTACGAACTAATTTGTAAGTTCGCAGTTTTCTTATCTGGGCGGGACCAAAGCGGGCAGTCCCGAGTGGGCAGGAGCTTGGGTAACCAATCAGAATACACGATTCGCTCTATATTGCCCACAGGCACTGCCAGCTATATAATGATAAAGGATAGTGACTGCTGACAGAAATGCACACAACTCATTACGGAGCTGTAGTAAAAGGTCGTCGTCGAAGCTATAGGTAGCTTGAATTGTCCACGTTTTAGAAAAAAGAGCTAAGAAAAGTCCTTTAAACGTACAGTAGAGCATACTGCTGTGAAGTGACCAAGAGATAATCTGTTGGTGGTGACAGTGTACCCCAAGACATGTAAGGAAATCATATATCAAACGCAAAAAGCAAGGAAGATTCGGGTAAACATTTAAAAATCGTGTAGGGGACAAAACTGTAAAATACGTAGGGGGAATGATATAATATTTTATCTCGTATTAGAGCTTTCCGCGCACTGATTGGTTGGTTAGGAGGTGATTAGGAAGTACGAGGGTCTGGATGGGGTTTGGTCAGGTTAAGTGTTGTTTGGCCTTTTTTTAATGTTTAGTGTTAAAATTTGTAAAATTTTAATGTTTAGCGTTTTAAAAACGTTAACTGTTAAGTGTTAAAAGGTGTTAGAACAGTGATTTCACTTGGGCCTTTCTCGATTATGCTAGCATTTTTTTTCGGCAGTTTTTGGGAAAACGAGCATTTTTTTCGTTTTTTCTTGAAAAAGAATTGCTAGCATTATCTGTCATTTATCATGATTGTGATCCAGATTTCAGCACTCAGAAGAATAAATAATCCTAAAGTTTTACAATTTTAATTGTTTTCTGTCTGTTTCGACTGTTTGTGCGTTGTGTTACTTGTGTACTTGTGTTGTGTTACTTGTGTGTGTAGATTGTATGTTTCCGTAACATGACGTACTAACACCAACGGAAGAAAGGTATGGGTGGTCAACGGGTAACTCTTTCTCTTGCTCAGCCAAGATGGCGTCGGCCACGAACTTGCAAGATAGACCAGTTCCATCATCTATAGCAAGAGATCGATCTCTACAGTCCACTACCGGTAAATACAAGCGACGAGGAAATAGCGACACTGTGAAAGTGCTGTTACACGAGCGAGTACGACAGTTTCCTGATGAGAACTTCATTGTTAGAGAAGGAAGCTGTTTTGCAATGCTTGTAGAAAGATCCTGTCGACGAAGAAAAGTGTTCTGAAAATACACGTCTCATCTAAAAAGCACCAAGACGGGAAGCAAAAGATGAAAAGATCCAAACTAAGGGAGCAGACCATGCTGGAAAAGTTTTAATTCTGACCCCAAGTTTTATAAACAAACAATGATTAAGTATCAGCTGTTGCTGAAATGAGCATAAAATGTAAGCGTTTGTACGTTTTGTTTGAAATAAAATAAAGCATTTTTTGGAATTCAAGTGGCATTTTTTAAAGAAATCAGGCATTATTTTAGCATTTTTTTGGCTTTATGCGAGAATTTTTAGTAGCATTAAATGCCAGTTTTACTAGCATAGTCGAGAAAGGTCTAATTTCACTCATTTAAGATCAACAAAAGTTTCATAGAGAAGGCAATAATGTTCATATCAAACTGTTTCCCCACTGCGATGGACATTTGTTTTTGTCGGTTCCAGCCTGGTGCGGCCGCTAACCCAGATGCCCTCCTAAGCAAATTTTCAAAATGGCGGACAAGCCAAAGAGAGAGATAAGAGAACCAAAGCGATTCTGCAACGAATACTCTACATACACCCCTGTTAAAAAGGTCATTTCACAGGGAAAAGATACAAAATTGTATGATGTTGAAGTCACGGAGGTTGACAAACCCAACAAGAGACTGAAAATTCACTACATTGGCTACAGTACACGGTTCGATGAGTGGAGACCCTTCGGGGTTCTGTCCTCGTGTACCGGTTCACAAGAGCCAATACAAAAGACCAAACAATACACAATAGCTAACCGATAACTCCTAAACAAAGAAAGAACGATGGTAATTCCCTTGTGAACCGGTACACCAGGACAGAACCCCCTTCGGGGACGGTGAAGCATCTGAATATTTTCCTTCGAAACTGTATAAATTAGTAGGCTGCAACAAAAATTTATTGGACGACGTTTAGGGTAAAAACAGAAATCTAACCTGAAAAAAATGTATTTATTCCGACTCTTTCGGAAAATAACTTTACAAATCTTACTTGTTTATCTCGTAAGTAAACGATGGTGAAGCGCTTTCCGAGCTACCCGATTCTTTTCCTACTGCTTTCACGCTTATAAAACAGGAAACGAGCAAAAGGAGAAAGGTGTGGCTGTTTTGACTAGCCATTTGACGAGGTTCAATCTGCTCCTTGTTCGACAATTTACATATCAAAACAAAGGAAATTTGTTCCTCTCTTTGATTTTGGCGGTACATTTTCAATTTACGCTTGCGTAAGAGAGAAATCGCCCAAGACTCCTTGCTCGGTCTTGTTTTGACCACGAACGCCTTCTTAATTTTGACGGACCCGCTCGGGAAAAGGTGAAAATGACGAGGGAAAAACTTTACTTTGTAGTACGAAAATACACAAAATGGAAAGCGATGATATTATAGTACAATATTTCGGTGGTACATTGTTAACCTTTTATACAGAGAGTCGGCAAAATGATATAACATCCAAAAATCGCGCTCGATTTCAGTGGCCGATGAACTGGGCGTGGTCACGAGATTCAGTAAGAGACTATTTGTACCCCGTGAGTTTGATATGGAAAAAAAAAGACGAAGATTCTTCAAACTTAGCTCTTATGATAAAGGGTGCAAAACTAGAAACAAAAGGGCCTGCGCGGAACTGACCGAATTGGTCAGCATGCATACTTTGTGCTCATGCCCATAAGTTCTGGGTGCAAAACTAGAAACAAAAGAGCCTGCGCGGAACTGACCGAACTGGTCAGGATGCATACTTTGTGCGCATGCCCATAAGTTCTTCAGACATTTTGTGGTCAGCGGTTTTTAGCAGACTTCTGTATGCAAAATGGCCGCTACGTCCGTATCGGCGGGAGTAGTCAGCTCTTATAGATGTGGCGAGGAAAGTGCTTTTGAAAGGCGCAGAATTCCAATCGGTAAAGAGCAAAGAAATATAACGGACGCAAAGAAGCATTTGATCAACTTTCTTGGTATTTCGCAAATGGCAACCTCGTTGGGGATGGGAAATTTCGAGTTGAAACTGTACCGGCTGGCCAGGTATTACCACGGGTAAACGAAGAATTTACATATCCTTACGCAACATCAATGGGAAGTGGTAGTTCCACTCCTTGTTTCTGACGAAACCCAGAGTGAACTCAAGAGTATAGAGTTGGCAGGTGTTAAAGTGATGAAGCCTCCAACAGCTGCAAGGATAGATCCTCCAATTGAAGTAGCGATGAAGGAGTTAGTGGACAAATATCGTCCTGTGAGGCAGAGAACAGTGCGGAGTGAAACCACAAAAGACAAAGCCGGAGCTCTCCCACCAGCAGTGTATTACGCTCAACCTCCTCATTCCAAAGTAATGTTCCACGACGACTCAACTGTTGAAGGTCGAGAAGGAATGGAACAAATTATGCCGCAAGTCACAGATGACGATGGGGACTCGCACGTACCCAGCATCACGTTTGTGAACGATAGCACGGTTGGAAATAGTTGCCGTTGGTGAAGTGCCAGATCAAGAGAATGAATACGACACCGACTCAGGCAGCGATATGGATGATGACGATCACGGTTGCTACCCCCACACAACAACACTCACCAGGTCTGATCGCGCCATTCGCGCTCATTTTCGCCTTGACTTGTAGAGTTTGCACGATCGGGCGTGCGCATATACATCACCTTGTGAATGACTCTGTGATCCAGAGTCAATTAAATGAAAACCCGAAAATAGCGCTACCTTGGACCCGGGAAGCAAGGGGAGTTCAAATTCAAAGGCTGGCTTGCTTCTGATACATGTGCTAAGAAACGAGAGGATTGGCTATTGAGGACGCAAAAGCCTTTTTCCCGGTAGGTAAAAGGAGCATGATGATTGATTAAACAAATTTTTCACATGAAAGATTGCAAAAGTGAAATAACTACAGAGGAAAATTTTCATTGTCGAGCATAATGTACCCTTCTGCTGAGAAATAGTCTCCCATGATTTTCCATGATAGAAACATAGACAATGAACAAACCCAAAACTGTAATCAAAATGACAGAGTCTGTAAATTAATTGTAGATATTATTCCATATCGAATGTCCACGTTCGTCTTGATTAGTATCTTTCGCTTTCTTAAGCCATTTGCGCTTACATTTGTATCAAATTTAGTGTTACAGTGAATTTTTTATTGTTAGATGTTAAACAGCCTACAATTTAAGATGGAAAAATTTTAGTGTTTAGTGTTTTCGAGGCACCCCCATCCAGACCCTCTTGTAATCATGGCCTCCTTGGTGCTTGCTTCTCTTTTTCGTTTTCAACTTCTTTTGCTTTTAAAGCGAACTCTTCTTCGCGGATCTTAAGCTCCTTTTCTGACTTTTCCCGTAGAAATTCGAGAACATCAGCTCCGCTTCTTCGTTGCCTTTTCGCTTTTCTTTCCCTTCTTTTTGTTTCACCAACTCTTTCCAAGGCTTGGAAACGCGTCTCTTCGGATTTTTTTGCGATCTGTTTCGACACTCCTGCTACACGATTCTCTCGTTGATTCTGCTAATTTCTCTCTTTCAGAAATTTCTTCCAACAGTGCGTCGAGTTTTGTTGGTTCGGGAGATATACCACTTGCATTTTCTTCTTGTCTACTTTGCTGTCAAAATCTTCCGAGTAGCAAGTCAAATCGCTCTCTTACCGCTCTTTGATTCACTTTGAATTTGACTGCAGTTACACTGTTGAGGTTCTCGGAAATTTTCGTCTAAATACTTCCTCTCTCATTACTCCCTTTCTTGAACTTATAAAACTCCTGTACCAAATTTCTCTGCACAGCAACACGTGCGCTGTTGTCCACTCCATTGGGTTGTTGTAAAAATCAAATTAACAGAAATAAATAAACATTCTAGTAACTTGTTGCACGTATCAGTATCCACCAGCTTAGTGCCGGATAAGCAAACCGAAGAACTCGACTGAGTCAAAAAGAATAAAACAAACGAAAACGATAAGGAAATACTTACGATTGCCGCTTGGACGGTGTTGGTGGCAGAACCTGAAGCTGTCCCTGGTTTTGACATCTTTTTTAGTTCTACAAATAAATTTTGACAAAATTGCGTTTATCCATAATTCATCAACTCGTAAAGAAACGCAATTAATTTGATCACAAGGAAAAAATTCAAATAATTAAGACTTCAAACAAAATATTACGGCAAATTCTGACGTACTCACTACTACGGGAACGAAGTGATTATACCGCAGCAGATGGCAAGAGTACGGCGTGAATTCCCGCCTTAAACATGCACAGTCCGACAAGTAAGTGTAGGATCCAGAATCATTTGGGGTAAACATTCTTAAGAAGCAGGGAGCCATTTGAATGAATTACGTGACCTGAAGGCAGACCTTGTGCTTTCCTCTGCCACACAACTTCTCTTGCCCCTTGTGCTTCGCAGGTCAGTAACACGTTTTCTGAGGTTGACTTCGCTTTTACTAGGTGGCGGTAATGTAAACTTACGTTCGTCGAACACCATAACTTGTGCATGGGCCGATTCCATGCTATGAACGCTCTTAGCAGAACATATGTAGTCTCCACCGTCTGTTTTAGTCACATTGACCAATTCCAGTCTTCTATCAAGAATTCTTGATCTTTCCTTTGACATGTGACCAACTGCCTTTAGCCACGTGACCGTTGGTGTCGGCCGACCAGTAGCTTGGCAGACCAGAGTCACGTCTTGTCCTTCTTCAGCAATAACGGATGTGGGTTTTTGGATGATAGACGCACCAACTAGGTTGAACAGTGAAAAATAAAATGATGTAAGATAACCAGATTATGTGCTGCGTAGAACATGGGCAGGATCCCGGCCATGACTAGTAGAAATTGCTGCCAAGTAATATTATTTCGAGTCCCCTTTTTTCCGCAGACTCCTGCAATTTCGAATATTTTGCCGTTACTTATTTCAAAATTTCTGCACTGTGACATTTTCAGCACTGATAACGATAACTTTACAATAGATTTCTACGATTTGAGGAACGTGAGGAATATGCCTTTAGTTAAAGAGTCGAATAGATGTTTTTCTCCTTGGAGATAAATAAACGTTTCAAATCCTTAACGTTGGACAAATTATTTGCGAGAATAAAATGTTAATATTGCCTCTTTATGTTCGCTATCGAGTAATGTAGATAAAAAAATGTATCCGACCAAGACGTAAGATAATTATTTCCTTCCTTGAACAGACAGCTCAGCAAATGACGTAATCATTCCAAGAATATTTCTTGCCACACAGGTGTACTTTCCATCATCTTCTGACCTAACGTCATTAATCATCAGGCCTGCACGTGACGGAACAATTCGTTTGTTCGTGAGAAGACTGGAGTTACCCTTCAGCCATGTGACTCTAGGCTGTGGGTTTCCTTCAACCTCACATTGAAACATGGCTGTGCCAGTTTCGTTTACCACCATTGGCATTGGAGGCGTCACAATGGAGGGAACTGAGATAGATATACCAGGCTCGCCCTTAGCTCCAGGAGGGCCCATAGGTCCGGGTGGTCCATGAATTCCCTAGGAGCCCTGATTTCCTTTAGGTCCTTTCACTCCCTGTGGCCCAGGAGGGCCCCTATGACCAGGTCTGCCCCGTCTTCCTCTGATGCTCTTGGGGCAGTGAACACTGCAAGTCTGGCTCTTGATAGCAAGTCGTACTTCTTTTCTGATCGCTTCACGATTGATGGTGACACTGGCGTTCGATCTCCTTTCTGTTTTTGTTACTTGCCGTTTGTTACGAATTTTTGGTTCTGCAACAAATCACCACAGAATTATTTCGGCTAACATCCACTCAGTTGAAATTATAAATTGGCCACCGTAAAGAGTTAAAGCTGACCTTTCGAGCGTTAGCCCTTCGTCAGAGCGAATCATTCGCTCTGACGAAGGGCTAACACTCGAAACGTCAGCTTCCAAATTACCTTGCTCCCCCACCGGCGGAGCACCACAGTTTCTTTAGAAACTTACCCCCTTTAACATCCACTCAGCTGACAGAACACCTCCAAGTTGCATAGGGCCTCGGTTTCAAAACGAGGCTTAGTGTAGAGCCTCGTACGAAAATCAACTTTTAAGTATCGTGCCCTTGGCCGTGGCCGTTGGCAACTCAAAAATAGCCAATTCAAGTTGGCTCGATTTCCAGCTGCTGTTTAAGGAGTAAGTGGACTCGACAGAACTACAGAAACTTAGCCGGCCAGCCGTAATTAGAGTGTAGTTGCGTTATACTTCGCTGATGATATCGAAGTACAATTTGTCGGTTGTTTTCTCAACTTTCTGCGGTGTTTCTCTCTAGGTTTTTATTTATCTTGTTATTTGAAAAATTGTTTAAAAAACGTTTATGTCCAAAGTGTATTTATCTGGGCGAGTCTGTTACGAAGTGATAACCTTCTACCCTTTAGCTTTCCTTTATGACTTTTTTTTTATATGGTATAAACTTCATTAAGAATTAGCTTTCTTTGCCGCTCGGGCTCAATTTAATTTGATTTTCGGGTAGTTCTTCAATAAAAGTACCTACCATTGCAAAGGGAAAGAAAATGATAAAGTAACTTGTTTTCCCTAAAACAGATTTAGTAGGTTTTTTTCTTTTTTCTTGTTGTTTTCTTAATTTAATCTTTCAAACAGACCTGCAATGTTTTCATTTTTAATTCAAAACGAGACAAAACACAGCCAAACACATCGTCTTTTAAGTAGATTAGCAGCTGATTCTTTTACATTTGATTGATTTTTAGCATTGATCACAGACGTAAAGAATGTATAAAGTGTCAAAAACCCTTCATTGAACATTATTTGATTTTAAGATTGAACGAGCAAGCCGTCTGGAAAACCGAAAGGAAAAATCGGGTCGAGAGCCACTTTTCCAAAGATTAAAAGATACTTAAGACAGAACGAGCGAGGAGACGCAGTAAGTATTTAAACAAATTTGAAATGGGAACATTCAAAACTGCAGATAAACTTTTCAATTTTTTTAACGTTACTCAGCAGCCTCATTTATATTTAATGACCAGGATAGGTCGGTCTACCGCTATGAGTGTTTTGCGCTTAAACCTACCTTTATCTAAGTAAGGGAATGACATAATCATCTCACTCGTCTTTTCGTCGTTTGCTTTGTTTTTTGGCTCAAGTGTCACTTCTTTTGGTTGATTCAGGACATTAAGCATTTGTCGATGAGCGTGAAGCTGGATCTCGACGTGAATCAGTCCCGCGAAACAATCAACGGTGAGAACTAACGATGAAAACACCAGCTTGTTATGAACTGGGTTCATCTTTGACTTCTTCATACTCTGATTTGCGAGGTTGCGAGATCTCGGAATATAAAATCTACGATGTAGGGACAGTGTATTAACTTACACGTTTGAAGAGACCTTGAAAGAAGTCCGCGAGGCCTTTTAGTCATATAATCCTTCAGTCTGACCCTATGTGGTTTCCTGAGTTTTTATTGGATTTGATTCAGCTGCATACATGTAACTGAATTATGGTTTCAGTTTTTATGTTAACAAGTTTTTAGGGTTGTTGATGAAAAGCTAAATGTCAGGTAAGAATTAATTTTTAGAAAAAAAAACGTGTATTGATCTCGACGGGGAGAGCACCTCAGTCATGGCGCTCCCCGGTGCATCGACGTTACTCCAATTCAAGAGATCCCCGCGGCGCGCTAGCAACAGGTTTTTTCCCTAAATTTTATTTTTTCTTTTGTTTCTTTTGCTCCAGGGACGGACTTTGCCGAAAAGGAGGGACTGCTCCTAGTCTAGCTCTGAGAAATGCTTTTCATCACAGCCCTGAACTTTTCTTCTGAGTGGGAAAAAATCTGGGTAGCCTCACAGAAATCAAGTCAGTTTAGATTTTCTCAAAACGCGACTTTGCTAATACGGGCATCCGAATGAATGCTGGGATTGCTTTCGTTTCGGTTCATAAAAACGTAAAACAATACCAATCTCATCCATTCATCTTAACTGAACATGTTAGTAAAGGATTTGAGATATACCGAAAGACCTAGCTGTTGTAATTAAGAATCAAGAATGACTTGGCAGGAGCTACCAAAGGCCCAAGATAAACACCGAACGTTATAAGTAGATAAATTAATTTTTTAATAGAGGTTTTGCACAGCAGCCATGTTGGATGGCAGGAACAATAGATTATTTTACCCATGGGGAAAAAAATTTCTTTCTCATGCAAAATATTTTCATTGTTCCTGCCATCCAACATGGCAAAACCTCTATACAACCTTTTATGATATTTTATGACAGATATGAGTAACTAGTTTTTCACATTTTTAATCTTTTTATTCTATTGTAATTTAGCTGAACTTTTAATCTTTTTGTCTTGTAACATTAGACATGCATTTTATCTAATGAGCAAAAGGACATTTTATTTATTTATTCTTTAATTAATAAATGGAGTTATGAGGAGTCATCATTGATCAAATGCGACTTGTGACCTTTTTTAGCCCCTACGCCTGGTGTATTGGCGCAACGTGAAGCTTCGACACTGAAACCTGATGTCAAGCAAAAGAATTTTAAAAAAGGCAAGTTTCTAACAGTTCTTAGTTCCCGAGGTAAAGTAATAAACCTAAAAACTTGAAGAGAATGTGTTTTTTTTTTAATTTTTAATTCGTTTACATTACAGGTAAACAAAAACCCGTGTAAGTAATTACGTTTACTCCATTGTTCAGTTAGCAGCTTCTGTGTAACTCTAGCACAATGTCTGTCACCTTATGCCACACCGTAACACTTGAGATTTCCTAGTGTATAAAATCCTTCTTCATCTAAATTATCCAAGTCTCCGAGTCTAACTTGTGTCACGGGGAGAGCAGACTTGTCTGTCAACAGACCGCTGTCCTCTCTCCAGCCACCGGCACTATTGTGACAATTACATTTGTTGCCATTGGAACAAGAATTTGTTACTCCGCATGCGCACATGTTATCAGAGCCTGTTGCTCCTCCCCAGTAGTTCATCCTTGTTCCATCACGTGACACCCACCAAGCATAATTCTCCTGAATGAAAGCTATGTCATTATTGCACTCAAACTTGATAAACTGTTCACAGTTCTGTGAGACTCGAGCGAGTGCTACCAGCTGAGCGGTGCTGACCCCAGTGTATCGCACATCTTTCCTGTAACATCCTTGCGAGCCACAACCAACAGATTTGTAATTAACATAGGTTCTCCTCTCACTGTCGTGACTGATGACCGTCACACCAACTCCACCTTTGTCAGTCATGTCACAGTACACGCTGAAGGGTGTCACGCCTCCTTTGCCATCAGGGTCAATCACATAAGTACCTGAAGATGTTCCTCTATAACGTATTCTAATTTCACTACAAGAGCTTAACGATGAGTTTCTTACTTCAAGGAGAGTACTTGCTGTTATGGATCGATAGAAATTTCGCGCGATGCAAGTGTAGGATCCAGCATCCTCAGGGGAAACAGTTTTAAGAAGCAAAGACCCATTTGAATAAAAGATATGACCTGAAGGAAGACCTTGGCCTGCCCTCTGCCAAAGGATTAGTCTTGCTCCTTGTGCATGACAATTCATTTTCAAATCATTAGAAACGTTTACCATAATTTTACTCGGAGGAGGTAAAGTAAACATGAGTTCCTCCAGCGCCGTAACTTGTGCGAAAGCAAAGTCCTCGTTTAGTAAGTTCTTTGCCAAACATATGTAGTCTCCACTGTCTGTTTTAGTCACATTGGTTATTTCCAGTCTGCCATTAACAACTCTTGATCTTTCTTCTGACATGTGACCGACTGCTTTCCGCCACGTGACAGTTGGTGTCGGCTTACCAGTAGCTAAGCAGACCAGACTCGCTTTGTGTCCTTCTTCAACAATAACAGATAAGGGTTTTTGGATGATCGAAGCGCCAACTAGTTTAAACATTGAAAAAAGAATATGTGAGATAACACGATCATTTGCAGCGTAGATTCTATGACCTAGATCCCGGCTTTGACAGTTATAAATTACTGTAAAGTAGTGTTATTTCGATTCACTGACCGTTTTTCTGAAAACTCCTGCGCTTTCGTATGATCTACCGTATGGTTACTCTTCTCAAAATTTCCGCACTGTGACATTTTCGGCATTACGAGAGCTCTAAACTAGATTTCTAGAGTTGTGTTTTTTAACATGAGGATAAACGAAAGTTCTTTTCCTTTAGGGATAATATCATTCGAGAGTAAATAAGATTAATACGATTTTTTATGTTCATTATCGAGTGATGCAAGCAGGGAAGTTTATGCATGGCTCTTAGATACAGGATAATTATTTCTCACCTTGAACAGTCAGTTCAGCCAGGGATTTCGTCATTCCAAGAATATTTCTTGCGACACAGGTGTACATTCCACCATCTTCTGACCTTACGTCATTAATCATCAGGCCTTCACGTGACGGAACAATTCGTTCGTTCGCGAGAAGAGTGGAGTTATCCTTTAACCATGTGACTTTAGGCTGTGGGTTTCCTTCAACTTCACATTGAAAAGAGGCTGTGCCAGTCTCGTTTATCACTATTGGTATCGGAGCTGTCACAATAGAGGGGGCTGAGATAGATTTACCAGGCTCGCCCTTAGCTCCAGGAGGGCCCATAGGCCCGGGAGGTCCTTGGATGCCCTGAGGACCATGGTTTCCTTTTGGGCCCATTATTCCTTGTTTCCCAGGAGGTCCGTGTTTACCTGGTGGGCCTATTGGTCCAGCTGGTCCCGGAACTCCGTTTGGCCCAGGTGATCCAATTTTTCCTGAGGGGCCTCTCTGACCGGGTCTCCCTCGTCTTCCCCTGATGCTTTTTGGGCACTGAACGCTACAAGCATGGCTGTTAATAGCAAGTCGTACTTCTTTTCTGATCACTTCACGGTCGATGCTGACATTGGCGTTCGATCTCCCATCTGTATTTTTCACGTGACGTTTTTGACGAGTTTGAAGGTCTGCAAGAAACTCACAGAATAACTACCGCTACGTACCGACTTAGCTTATTTCACTTTCCGAGATGTCTAAAGCTTCTGTTTTAAAACGTGGGAGTCTGCGGAGCAGAACCTCCTATAGAGCTACAAATTTACATCATCATGCACTTGGCCCCATCTTGTAAGTGAAGTCGTCTTGAACTCAAAAATGGCCTATTCAAGTTGGCGCGATTCCTAGCGGCTGTTTCGGAAATGAGAGGACTCGACTAGACGACTGGAAAACTAGAGATTAGTTGCGATACCGCGACGAATTATCTGTTCAGAGTAATTACAATGCTTGATTTGCCCCATGTCTCTTGAGGTGCATGTTATTTATTCTCCCGTATGAATTGTTGTTTAAATATCGTGTCCAAAGTATATTTATCAACGCGAGTTTTTACGAATCCATAACCTTCTACGTATGAAAAACTTGAGATTAGTCGCGATACCGAGACGGTTTATCTGTTTAAGAAATAATTTGAATATATCAACAAAGTTGAAATGGTAAATTGGCCACCGTTACGATTATAAAAGCTGACGTTTCGAGCGTTAGCCCTTCGTCGGAGCGAAGAGAGGAATTGTAGGTTGTGTGTACTTTTAAAGGCAGAAAATGGAGCTACGTTATTGGTGGGAACATGGCAACGAGAAAAACACGAATAAATTAGTTGCAGAAATACTTGTGCTATCAAGACTCGACTATTGTCACCTCTGCCGCGATACTTGCTGAAGCGCCTTCAAAAAATTGAGTTTGCTGCCGCAAGTTTTGTTTATGGCAGATATGTTAATAACATTGGAGACATTTTTAAGCTAAATTGGCTTCCTGTGGAAGAAAGGAGGGATTTCAATTTGCTGAAGTTGACCTTTAATGCGCTTTATTTTAAACAGTGGCTAACATATCTGAACTTACAACGAGTCCCTATACGTAGAGAGCTACTCTCATCAGACTGTATTAGACTACAGGTTCTTTTAGAAAAGGAGACCTTTTAAGACACCTCGGCCGTTTTATTTAATAATCTACTAAAGAAACTGAAAACCTGTGAGGATTTGCATATTTTTGCATCGCGTTTATTTAAATACTTAAAAAAGCGGGCGAAGGCACGCCTTAAGTAATCTTAAATCAGTTTAAGTTTTAAGTGTATACAGACTGGAATGTTTAGCTATTTTAAATGCTATAATGTATTTAGTTAGTGACAGATGAAGAGCCACTTTGTGCAAACACTGTCAATAAATTTTACTTTACTACTACTTATTTTACTTACTAAAGGACTTGACGTCCAACCAGAAATGGTTGACTGACTTTCTTTGTGGCGACATTCATCGTACAAGGGTCATAAAGAGCGATTCGCAGTCATCCGCGAACGCAAGTAATTTAAACTGGCATTATTTGAAAGCTTTAACGATTGGCAATCGCGATATTCGTATTACGCCCGGCCCCGTTCGAACTCTCAGCAAACCTTCAGGCTAGAATTGGCGGCCTTTAATTCCAGTTCATTGTACATGACCGTGGAATGAGGAACACTAGCCTAAAGTAACATCATCACCCGTGATACACGTGGAATTACGGGGTGATTGTGGTGATCGGGGTGTCCGGTGCGAAGCCGGATGAGCTTGATTGGCGTAACTCGCAGACGTGTCTTTGAAGGGATTATGTAGAGGGCAAAGGATACTAACTAGAACCGAGCGAAGTGGCTCTAAATCAGCCCAAGAAATTCACACGATGCAAAAAAACAAACCCTTCATCGCGGTTAATTTTGTCCTTATTCAAAAATAGTCCAGATCTTTTTTAACGTTGAGAGCGCGACTGTTCAATCCCATGCACATCCTTATATTTATCACTAGGTATTTTGAGTTTTTTTGTTTTTAATTTCATTACGGCTCCGCAGGTACCGCCGGTTTCTTTGGTCTCAGAGGTTCCGCGGTCTGCTGATCCATAGTTTAGTAACATTCATTTAAAGTTGTTGTCTCCAAAGTATTTTTATCTACGTGTGTTACAAATCCATATCCTCCAGCGTACGGATTATGCTTTTCTTTGTTTTATTTTTGGTGAAAACGGAATAAAGATTCAGCATCCCCGGCTGTTGGAGCTAAATTGGGTATTTCTTTTATAAGAGTAACCATCAAAGGGAGAGAAAATGTTACCTCGTAGTTAAAACAGCTGTTGCTTATATTTTTGAATTTTAAAAGAGACTTGAAAAGTTTTGCTTTGAATCAGAACAACACGAAACACAGTCAAACATATCGTCAAACATATTGTCATAAGAATAGACTCTTTGAAATTTGATTGCTGCATCAATGTAAACTTAAATAATTTTTAAGCTGTAAAAGTAACCTTTACTGAAACTCTCCCTGTAATGAGATTGAACGAGCTCGTAGGAAAAAGCTAGGAGGGAATAAACTGTGTCGAGGAAGTGTTTTTCTTGTCTTCAATGCTGAAAGGCTCAGCTTCCGACCTACCAAAGTATCATCCCGTATTGCTTGCAATACACTAACTTCCTTGTTTTGAGTAACGCTTTTGATGGCAATGACGCTTTTGTTTTTACTGCGATAGAAATTGTAAAACCTCAAATCATTTGAGTACTCGCCGACATAATTTTAATTTAGGCTAAGTATCCTTTGAAATAATGATGATGTGCACTTATAAAAGATAGAAAAAGCGGCGCTTCTTCTCATCAAAAACCATGCGTGACCCCTTGAGCTTCTTCAAAGAAGCTTTCGTTGTCTTGAGATATTCTACGGATCATGGATAATTTGCTCCCGCTAATTATTACGAAGTTTGAAGTATCCAAACATTTTGGTTTAGTTGAAAGCCACTTCCTTTAAACTCAGAGATACATATGAAAGAACAAGAAGATAAAAATGTAGTCGAATTTTAAATAACCTTCAAAATTGCAGTTCAACCGGCTTTTGTAGGGTTACTCAAGCCCTGAAGTAAGTAATTCCAGTAAAAACTATGAGTCGTTCTACTCTTCTGATTTATACGTTCTTAAACCCACCTTTTTTTGAGTAAGGGTATAAAATATTCATCTCATTCATCTTTTCGTCGATTGCTATGTTCCTCAGCGCGAGTTTCACGTCTTTTGATTGATTCAAAACTTGAAGCATTTGTCGATGAGCGTGAAGCTCGATCTCGACGTGAATCAGTCCCGCTAAGCAAACAACGGAGAGAAATAACGTCGAAAACACCAGAGAGCTAGAGATTGGTTTTGTCTTTGATTTCTCCATATCGTGGAACTTACGACGAAAGTGCCGTAAGCTATGTCAAGCATGAAAATAGTATCTTTCACAGAGTGCAACACACGTATTTATAATCACAACGAGACATTACGTGTGCGTATGGAGTTCTTATCAACTTTCGCTGGTCACGTTGCATGTCCTTTTGAGTCAAAGTTTCATCACTTCCTTCAGCTTGAGAGTATTATTTATAGTCACAGCGAGGCGTTGGGTGGCATATATGGTTTTTATCCTATTGTGAATACGTTTTTCAGTATTGTCTTGCACTGGTCATAATTCGTCTCTTTTATAATCAAAATTTCATCAATTCCTATCATATCTTATGCTGAAGAGGAGAGTTCCAGTAATTGGAACTCTCCCGTTCAGTGTAAGATTTTAACGATTCCAATTGAGACGGAGTCACACTCTTTTGGGTTCCCCTGTGCTCTGAACATCTCCATTAAGAAAAATTGATGCCTCTATAACGTGGAATTTAGGAATTCGAAGTTTCATTGACATTGTTTTCCATGTTCAAGGTGTCACGGCGTGATAGGAAAAGAATAACGATCTTGGATATCCAGAGCTTTAGAATTCGGATTGTCCCCTTCTTTAATTGACCTTTTAAATATTTATCTTTCAATGGGTGCAGGCAAAGAGATAGGCAGTGCTTTTTTTTCGAGCCTAATTCAGGGCTGTTGAGTCGGTCACGAGATATATAGGTTGTCAGTCTTCCGCCCTTCCTTAATCTGGCCCAAGGCTAAAAAAGGGTCATCAAAATAGTAAAAAATGCTGTTTTTGATATTATGCTTTGAAATCAGAACGTCACGAAACAGAGCAAACAGATCTTTATTGGAGTAGATCAACAGCTAATTCTTTGACATTTGATTGCAGTAGGAACGTAGGGAATGAGTGGAATCGACCGAGCGACAGTTATTGATGAAAACCCTAGTTTCCATTCTCACAAATGAGTGTTTTGATCATTTAATCCTTTCACCTGACCCTATGTGGTTTCTTCAATTTTTATTGGATTTGCTTCACTGAGCTGCCTGTTAATGAGTTATGGTTTAACTTTTTATGTCAACAAGTGTTTAGGTTGTTAATGAAAAGCTAAGGTCAAGGGAATAAGTTATCTTAAAAACCAAACGTGTTTTGATCTAGACGGGTGTGAGCGACTCACTCATGGGAAATTTCTGACAATTCTTTATCCTTTTTAGACGTCAAAGTTTCAATTGAAGGTAACGGTTTATGCACTAGTGTGTATTACAAACCTACAGACTCGCATAATTACTTGTTATATTCGTCTTCGCATCCATCTCACGTTAAGAATTCCATTCCTTTTTCTCAGTGTCTAAGACTTCGTCGTTTATGTAGTGATGACTCTGATTTCCACCCCAAATCAGAGTCAATGTGCCAGTTCTTCGATAAACGTGGTTACCCTGTTTCCGTCGTTCAAGCGGGTTACCACCGCGCTCAACTTATTGATCGACATTCAGCACTACAAACGTCGCAAATTAAGATTCCGACCGCATTCCATTCACTCTCACGTTTCACCCTCACAACCACTCAGTTAAATCCATCATTCTTAAAAACTTTGAATTACTTCAAAACGATCCAGAGACAAGCACTATCTTTTCGCAACCTCCGCTCATTTCATTCAAACGCGACAAAAACATAGGCAATTTTTTGGTCAGAAATTCTTTTCAGACTAATGACCAACCAGACACTTTTAAATGCGCTCGTGCACGATGCAAAACGTGTCCTTTCATTTACAACACTGATAAAATATCGGGACCTAAACGATCCATTAAGATCACCGATCACTTCACGTGCACTTCCGCCAATGTAATCTATTGCATAACTTGCACTTATTGCAAAAAGATATACATCGGCGAAACAGGCAGAAGACTAGGTGACCGATTCCGAGAACACCTTCGAGACGTGGAAAGGAATGACAAGGACACATCGAAACCAGTCGCTAGACATTTTAATTTACCTAATAATTCTAAGCAACACATGGCAATCTGCGGTCTTTCCTTGCACTTAGGTAGCACGGAAAGCCGTAAAAATCTTGAACAAAAGCTCACCTTTCAAACCGGTAGTCTAAATCCCACAGGGATCAACGAACGCTTTTCATTCCACTAATTTATTCATGTTTTTCTCGTGGCTCCGTTTTCTGCCTTTAAAAGCACACACAACCCACAATTCCTCTATTCGCTCCGACGAAGGGCTAACACTCGAAACGTCAGCTTTTGTAATCATTACGGTGGCTAATTTATCATTTCAACTTTGTTGATATATCCAAATTATTTCGTTACTCCCACCGACGCAGCCCCAAACAGTTTCTTTCGAAACTATCAGCCTTTATTAAAACGAAATTAATTGCGTTGACTCCAGAGGAATTGTTTTTCCTGTCTCCACTGCTGAAAGGCTCAGCTTACGACCTAACAGAGCGTCATCCTGACTTCCTTGATTTTGAGTGACGCTTTTGCATTGTAATGAATAGCTGAGTAACCGAACCAGTGAAAAACTTATGCCACACCATAACACTTGAGTTTTCCTACTGTATAATATCCTTCTTCGCTTAACTCATTTAAGTCTCCGAGTCTGATTTGTGTCACAGGCAGAGCAGATTTATCAGTCAACAAACCGCTGTCCTCTCTCCAGCCACTGCCACTGTTACGACAGTTACACTTCTTACTATTGGAACACGAATTTGTTACTCCGCATGCGCACATCTTATAAGACCCTTTAGCTCCTCCCCAGTAGTTCATCTGTGTTCCATCACGTGACACCCACCAGGCGTCTCCTTCCTCAACGAACGCTACCCCATTGTTACATTCAAACTTGATAAACTGTTCACAATTCTGGGAGACTGTAGTGAGCGCTGCTAGCTGAGAAGTGTTGATTCCAGTATATTGCACATCTTTACTGAAACATCCTAAGTTTCCAAAGTCGCACCCAGGAATGTTCCCAACATGAGTTCTGCTCTCACTATCATGACTGATGACTGTCACACCAACCCCACCTTTGTCAGTCATGTCGCAGTACACGCTGAAGGGTGTCACGCTTCCTTTGCCATCAGGGTAAATCATATAAGTACCTGAAGATAATCCTCTATTGTGGGCTTTTATTTCACTACAAGAGGTTGGCTTTCGAAATTCAAGCACGGTGCTTGCAGCTATGGAGCGATGAAAATTTCTCGCAATGCAAGTGTAGGATCCAGCATCAGTCGGGGAAACATTTTTAAGAAGCAGGGAGCCATTTCAATAAACTACGTGACCCGAAGGCAGACCTTGGCCTGTCCGCTGCCACACAATCTCTCTTGCTCCTTGTGCTTCGCAAGTCAGTAACACATTTTCTGAGAGTTTGGCTGAACGTTTACGGGGAGGGAGTAATGTAAACTTGAGTTGTTCAAACACGATGACTAGTGTATGGGTGGAGTCCTCGTTAATAATATTCTTTGCCGAACATATGTAGTCTCCAACGTCTTTTTTAGTCACACGGGTTATTTCCAGTCTGCCATTAAGAACTTTTGATCTTTCCTTCGACATGTGACCGAATGCTTTTCGCCACGTGATGGTTGGTGTGGGCTGACCAATAGCTTGGCAGAACAGATTCACTTTGTGTCCTTCTTCAACAATAACCTGAGATAAGGGTTTCTGAATTATCAATGCACCAACTGAAATGAAGCCAAGAGTTAGAAGAGGTAATGACTACAATAATATTTTTTTCCTCATGGCCAATTTGAAACGACAGAGAAAAAACTTGAATGAAAGTGTTTCCTCTCTGTTCAGTCCCCTTGATTCATCCAAGCACAAAAATAAGATTTACTCTCTACATTAACTTGTGTCAGAACAGTAAAAAATAAAAACCTTGGTTTGTAACGAATTTTTGAGTCGACTGTATAACGATGGAATGTAATATTTCTTACCTTGAACAGTCAACCTAGCCAATGACGTCATAACCCCAAGAATATTCCTTGCTACACAAGTGTAGGTTCCGTCATCTTTGGACACAACATCATTCATCAGCAGGCCTCCACCAGTTGACACAATACGTTTATCCGCGAGAAGACTGGAGTTATCTTTTAGCCATGTGACTTTTGGCTGCGGATTCCCCTCAACCTCGCACTGAAAGGAAGCTGTACCAGTTTCTTTCACAACTACAGACGTGGGAGCTGTCACAATAGAGGGAGCTGAAATAGATTTACCAGGTTCACCTTTAGCTCCAGGAGGGCCCATAGGTCCGGGAGGTCCCTGAATGCCCTGAGGACCATGGTTTCCCTTAGGGCCCATTATTCCTTGTTGCCCAGATGGTCCGTGTTTACCTGGGGGGCCTATTGGTCCAGCTGGTCCCGGAATTCCTTTTGGCCCAGGTGATCCATTTTTTCCTGGGGGGCCTCTCTGACCGGGTCTCCCTCGTCTTCCCCTGATGCTTTTTGGGCACTGAACGCTACAAGCCTGGCTGCTCATAGCAAGTCGTACTTCTTTTCTGATCGCCTCGCGATCGATACTGACACTGGCGTTTGACCTTCCATCTGTATTTTTCACATGCCGTTTTCGACGAGTTTGAAGGTCTGCAGGAAAATTCACAGGATAACTACCGCTTCGTTCCCCATAGCTTATCTCACTTTCATGTTGCCTAAGCTTCTGTTTTAAAACACGGAAATCTGCTGAACCTCCATCAACAAATTTTTGTCATCATGTGCTAATCATCATTTTGTGCGTGAGGTCGTATAAACTCAAAAGTGGCCTATTCAAGTTGGTAGTTTTTATTTTTTTCAGAAATGAGAGGACTCGACAGAACGACGGGAAAACTAGAGATTAGTCGCGATACCGCGACAAATTATGTGTTATGATTACGATGCTCGATTCACCGTATGTCTCTTGAGGTGCATGACCTGATTTTCTTCTATAAAGAGTTGTTTAAACATTGTGTCCACAGCATAGTTATCTAGGCGAGTTTGTTACAAATTCATAGCCTGTTTTACTATTGGTGTGAACTGAATTAAGATTCAGCGTCCCCAGCCGTTCGAGCTAAATTGAATATTGCTACGGTAAAAGTGCCCATCAAAAAGGGGGAAATTTAAAGCAGCTCTTGCTTATCTTTTTGGAATTTTTGAAACAGACCTGGGAAGTATTGCTTTGAAATCAGAACGACGCGAAACAAAACGAAACATATCGTCATTAAATTAGATTAGCAGCTGACTCTGGACATTTGATTGCATGTCATTATATTTATCATAAACCTAAAGAATTTTTAAACTGTCAAAATAACTTTCACTTCCCGTGTTTTGAGATTGAACGAGCTCGTCTGAAAAGCTTTTTTTGTCTTAAGATGTGCTACGCATTATGGAGAATTGTCCTTATTTAATTTTTACGAAGCTTCCGAAACATACAAAGAGTTTAATTGGGTTGGGAACCACTTGCTTTAAAACTCAACTTAATTTGGTTACATCAACTAAGCTATTATTTAACTATTGGTTCATGCTTTAGCGTGCACTATCGAGTTATGGAGCACGCGGGAAGTTTGGAGAGCACGAAAGAAGCGTAAGAGTTGCCCGAGGCGATAGCCGAGGGCAACTCTAGCTTCTTGAGTGCTCTCCAAGCTTCCCACGTGCTCCATAACTCGATAGTGCACAGCTGAAAGCATGAACCAATTGTTTTAGAACATAGCCGGTGGAATTGTGCATCAAATGCGACGCGAAAAACGGACAACAATATCAGTTGATGCGAATCGTGACTGCGCTCAAGCCGAGTCTCCTTTTCCTATGTTTTTCTCTTTTTCTGCCTCATTTAAGAACTCTAGCCCATGGGAAAAGGTCGAAACGTTGTCTTCGTTTTCGGACTAGCAGGCCTAGTTTCTGTTTGTATCCATTATTGTCGCGAAATGTATTATTTTTCCCCGCACTAGCAATGGCCGCTCGCGCGAAAAAAAAATTTCTAGCGAAGTCGGATTTGCTGACGCTATCAGCGTGCACTATCGGGATTTTGAGCACGCTTACGTATAATGAATTTGATTGCGCGACTCTGCTAGCTATGTTCTAAAGTAAATTGGCCACCGTAACGAGTTAAAAAGCTGACGTTTCGAGCGTTAGCCCTTCGTCACAGCGAATTAAAACTCCAAGACAGTCATGGAAGAACTAGTAGACAAAAATATGAACGAATTTCAAAAGAAAACCTTCAAAATTAATTCTAGTTAAAATTCCTTTTTAGAGTTCTCAGTTTTGTACTTAGCTCACCTTTTTCTGTGTAAGGATATAAAATATTCATCTCATTCGTTTTTCCGTCATTTGCTGCGTTATTCGGTTCAAGTTTCTCTTCATTTGGTTGATTCAAGGCTTGAAGCATTCGTCGATGAGCATGGAGCTCGATCTCGACGTGAATCAGGCCGGCGAAGCAAACAACGGCGAGAAATAACGAGGAAAATACCAGCTTGTTATAAACTGGGTTCATCTTTGACTTCTCCATAACTGACTGAAGAAGTTGCGAGATTTCGAAAAATTAAGTCCTTCTTTTATGGACTGTATCTCAACGCAGTTCTTTGCAATCACAAGAGAGACATGAAAAATATATGCGCCCTGCGTTTTGGTAATCTAATCCTTCAGTCTGACCCTATTTGGCTCCCTCAGCTTTTATTGGACTTGATTCAACCTCTTGTTATTGAGTTATGGTTTCAGTTTTCAGGTCAACAAGTTCATCTTTGGGTTGTTGATGGAGAGAGTTTTAACTCTCCATCAACAACCCACCTTTAAAAAGGTCAGTAGTCAGTTAAAAAAAAAAAACCTTGTTTTGTCTTTGGCGTGGCTGCTCACATGTTATATCAAGGGAGAAAGACTCTCTTTAAGAACTAAGGATAGAGAAATGACCTTCAATGAATGAAAACCTGGATGGAGCTTTTTTTTGTCCGATTTTTCATGTTACCGCCAGAATTTTCAACCAATCGGGAAGAAGCTGTCAGTGATATCGTGCCGTGGCAAAAGCGTCTTACGGATAGAAATTAGACCTCGAACATTCCTCTAGCGCTACGTTTCATGATCGTGCTGGGCTTTCCACAAAACAGGAAGCATCTGTGAAACGGCAAATGCAAAAGTCTCCCATGAAACGAAATTCGACTTTGATCAAAAGTTTATCGTCCCGCGTTGTTTTTCAGCAGCGTGATAGTAAAAGTTGTCATTCAAAACATGTAAATGTTATGATATTTTTTTTCGTTTAAGCCTCTGAAGTCTCTAGCTCTGAAATGCAACCGAAACTGTTGCTTAAAGTCAAACTGTTTTATTATCGATGTTATTTTTTCGCACGCTTCACATTTGATCGCTATGTTATCTTAGTGTCCCTTCAAGATAATTAATCAATAAAATTGTTGTTTTCCTCGAAGCGATTTAAGAGAGGAAAAGCGTTTCTTCCATGTTTCAGTCTCTTGTAAAAACGTGTTTCATGTTCTTTACCCATTTATATCTAAACAATCCAAAGTAATTGTAGCTGATGACAGGGTTCACGTTGGTGATAACTGTTAGTGAGCCCAATTTATAACAACTGAAAGTAATATTTCTTACCTTGAACAGTCAACCTAGCTAAGGATGTCATCACCCCAAGAAAATATTCCTTGCTACATAAGTGTAGGTTCCGTCATCTTTAACGTACGTTACTGATCACCAGGCCTCTACATGTTGGCATCACTCGCTTATCCTCAGGAAGACTACATGGTTGTTTTTTGATCATGTGACTTTTGGTTTTTGATATTCCTCGACCTCACATTGAAATAACGCTGCGCCAGTTTCGTTTACAACTACAGACATGGGGGGTGCCATTATGGAGGAGGCTGAGATGGATTCACCAGGCTGCCCTCAGCTCCTGGAAGGCCCATACGTCCGGGAGGTCCTTGAATTCCTTGGGGTCCCTGGTTTCCCTTCGGTCCTTGTGGCCTGGGTGGTCCACTTTTTCCTGGGGGCCCTCTCTCACCAGGTCTACCTCGTTTTCCTCTGATGATATTTGGGCAGTAAACGCTGCAAGCCGAGCTGTTCATGGCAAGTCGAAGTTCAATTTCTGATCGCTTCACGACTGACTTTCGATATCCTGTCGGTATTTCCCACTTCCCTCTTGTGACGAATTTGAATTCCTGTAAGAAAAACAACAAAATATATTCCGCTTGGGATCCACCTGGTTTAGTTCACCTCGGCTTAAAAAGGGACGCATTGATTCAGGAGACAGGGCACGTCGAGTAAAACTTTTCGCTCACGTGATTAAGTCATGTAGGCATGGGGTCAAACTACATTTCCTTTTTTTGCATTACACTATTATACATCCTTCCATGTGTTTCATATGAATAAGTATCTCTCCAGAGCATTGTAGCTTGACGCTTTAACTAGGCTATAAAAATTAAGTGGACATTTGAATTTTCGCCAAAATACATTCTATCCGTGCGTGAACCTCATTAAAAATCAACCCTTCTAAAGAGGCGAGCTGGGCGCACTTTTATTCAGTTTTCTTTTAGTAAAAGTATCCCTTAAATTTGGTCAAACCTACCTTCATCTGAGTAAGTACGAAAATTTTTCAACTCATTCGTCTTTCCACCTTTGCTGCGTTCCTCACTTCGAGTTTCTCTCTTGTTTTAGAGTGTGGGTGCAGACGCTTTTTATTTTCGCGCTCCTACCCTCGAGCGTAGCTCTCGCTTTGTGCTCGCCCCGCGCTCACCTCTGTTAGCCTGAAAAAAAAAAAACACAACGTGTTGCTAACCTGCATAACAGGCATTTTTTCGGGTGTTTTTTGGACTAACGGAGGTAAGGTCTTACGAATCAGTAAAGGCTGATAGTTTCGAAAGAAACTGTTTGGGGCTGCGTCGGTGGGAGTAACGAAATAATTTGGATATATCAACAAAGTTGAAATGGTAAATTGGCCACCGTAACGATTACAAAAGCTGACGTTTCGAGTGTTAGCCCTTCGTCGCTCCGACGAAGGGCTAACGCTCGAAACGTCAGCTTTTGTAATCGTTACGGTGGCCAATTTACCATTTCAACTTTGTTGATATATCCAAATTATTTCTTACGAATCAAGAATGGGAAAGAAAGCCAGCTGTTTTTTTGTAGCACAACAAACCATTGAGAGTCGTTTAGGCTCTCTTAGTTTTGACTATCTTCTACCATTTTTAGCGACCCCATCGTCGACAATCTACAAGAATTACGAACTAATTTGCAAGTTCGCAATTTTCTTATCTGCGCGGGACCAAAGCAGGCAATCCCGAGTGGGCAAGAGCTTGGGTAGCCAATCAGAATACAGGATTCGCTCTATATTGCCCACAGGCACTGCCAGCGATATAATGATAAAGGATAGTGACTGCTGACAGAAATGCGCACAAGTTATTACGGAGCTGTAGTAAGAGGTCGTCAAAGCCATAGTTAGCTTGAATTGTCCACGTTTAATATAAAAGAGCTAAGAAAAGTCCTTTAAACGTACAGTAGAGCATACTGCTGTGCAGTGACCAAGAGATAATGTCTTGGTTGTGACAGTGTACCCCAAGATATGTAAGGAAATCATGTTAAACCCAAAAGGCAAGGAAGATTCGGGTAAACATTTAAAAATCATGCAGGGGACAAAACTGTAAAATACGTAGCGGGACTGATATAATATTTTATCTCGTATTAGAGCTTTCCGCGCACTGATTGGTCGGTTAGGAGGTGATTAGCAAGTACTGTTCACCTCCGAGTAGCCGAACTTGAGACAGAACCGCGCTTCATGAGTTTAATTCCCGACCATACTTGGTCTATCGGTAGAAATAAACTAATTATCTTGGTTTCTGTGTGCTATATACTAAAACACGCATTCACCTCAGAGTCAGTGAAGGTGGTTGATATTAGGGACTTTAAGATACGGTACGGTGAATCTGTACTACAGCTACCTTGGCTGCGATGGACTAGGGTGAGTACGGCGTATTTCCTGCCAAATACGAATCGTTAAGCTACGGCGGCACTACGGCGAAAGTTAACAGCGCAAAGCGTTGTTGTGGAGTCATTCAAGTTATTGGGAAAAATGTCATCCTTCAAGGAAGCAAGAGTGTAAGTCCGTCTTTGTTATGAGGTGAATTACATTTGTGATGACGAGTTTTTGTTGCTTTACACTAGCTACGAATCACAAAACTTAGAACTTACATATGAAGTAGGGAGCGCTATTTATGCCAAAAGTTCGCTATGGCATAAATAGCGCTCTCTACTGCGAGGATCGTGCATCATACGTATCTAATACCGCAGTTCAAAATATATGAACTTCATATATTCATTGTATCTGATTTATCATCACGGGTTTATTACGAATAAACTTAACGGCCTGCTCTCATTTGGCTTGTTAGTTCAATTAGTAGATCGCTGCACTAGTATCGCAGAGGTCAGTGGTTCGAATCCCGTACAGGCCTGATTTTTTTCAGGTCTGATTTTCTCTATTGCATAAATAGCGCTCTCTACTGCGAGGATCGGGCATCACACGTATCTAATACCGCAGTTCAAAATATATCAACTTGTGTACTTGTGTTGTGTTACTTGTATGTGTAGATTTGTCTGTTTCCGTTACATGACGTACTAACACCAACGGAAAAAAGGTATGGGTGGTCAGCGGGTAACTCTTTCTTTTGCTCAGCCAAGATGGTGTCGGCCACCAACTTGCAAGATAGACCAGTTCAATCATCTATAGCAAGAGATCGATCACTACAGTCCACCTCCGGTAAATACAAGCGACGAGGAAATAGCGACAATGTGAAAGTGCCGTTACACGAGCAAGTACGACAGTTTCCTGATGAGAACTTCATTGTTAGGGAAGGGAAGCTGTTTTGCAATGCTTGTAGAAAGATCTTGTCGACGAAGAAAAGTGTTCTGAAAATACACGTCTCATCTAAAAAGCACCAAGACGGGAAGCAAAAGATGAAAAGATCCAAACTAAGGGAGCAGACCATGTTGGAAAAGTTTTAATTCTGACCACAAGTTTTATAAACAAACAATTATTAAGTATCAGCTGTTGCTAATATGAGCATAAAATGTAAGATTTTGTACGTTTTGTTTGAAATAAAACAAAGCATTTTTTGGAATTCAAGTAGCATTTTTTAAAGAAATCAGGCATTATTTTAGCATTTTTTTGGCTTTATGCGAGAATTTCTAGTAGCATTAAATGCCAGTTTTACTAGCATAATCGAGAAAGGTCTAATTTCACTCATTAAAGATCAATAAAAGTTTCATAGAGAAGGCAATAATGTTAGAAAAAAAGGACTAAGATTCTTCAAACTTAGCTCTTATGATAAAGGGTGCAAAACTAGAAACAAAAGGAGAAGAGCCTGCGCGGAACTGACCGAACTGGTCAGCATGCATACTTTGCGCTTAAGTTCTTCAGACATTTTGTGGTCAGCGGATTTTAGCAGACTTCTGTATGCGAAATGGCCACCACGTCCGCATCGGCGGGAGTTGTGGAAGTATTAGTCAGCTTTTAGAGATGTGGCGAGGAAAATGCTTTGGAAAGGCATCGAAGCACAATTCCAATCGGTAAAGAGCAAAGAAATATAACGGACGCAAAGAAGCATTTGATCAACTTTCTTGGTATTTCGCAAATGGCCACCTCGTTGGAGATGGGAAATTTCGAGTTGAAACTGTACCGGCTGGCCAGGTATTCCCACGGGTGAACGAAGAATTTACATATCCTTACGCAACATCAATGGGAAATGGAAGTTCCACTCCTTGTTTCTGACGAAACCCAGTGTGAACTCAACAGTATAGAGTTGGCAGGTGTTGAAGCGATGAAGCCTCCAACAGCTGCAAGGATAGATCCTCCAATTGAAGTAGCGATGAAGGAGTTAGTGGACAAATATCGTCCCGTGAGGCAGAGAACAGTGCGGAGTGAAACCACAAAAGACAAAACCGGAGCTCTCCCACCAGCAGTGTATTACGCTCAACCTCCTCATTCCAAAGTTATGTTCCACGACGACTCAACTGTTGAAGGTCAAGAAGGAATGGAACAAATTATGCCGCAAGTCACAGATGACGATGGGGACTCGCACGTACCCAGCATCACGTTTGTGAACGATAGCACGGTTGGAAATAGTTGCCGTTGGTGAAGTGCCAAATTAAGAGGATGAATACGACACCGACTCTGGCAGCGATATGGATGATGACGATCACGGCTCCTGCCCCCACACAGCAACACTCACCAGGTCTGGTCGCGCCATTCGCGCTCATTTTCGCCTTGACTTGTAGAGTTTGCACGATCGGGCGTGCGCATATACATCACCTTGTGAATGACTCTGTGATCCAGAGTCAATTAAATGAAAACCCGAAAATAGCGCTACCTTGGACCCGGGAAGGCAAGGGGAGTTCAAATTCAAAGGCTGGCTTGCTTCTGATACATGTGCTAAGAAACGAGAGGATTGGCTATTGAGGACGCAAAAGCCTTTTTCCCGGTAGGTAAAAGGAGCATGATGATTGATTAAACAAATTTTTCACATGAAAGATTGCAAAAGTGAAATAACGACAGAGGAAAATTTTCATTGTCGAGCATAATGTACCCTTCTGCTGAGAAATAGTCTCCCATGATTTTCCATGATAGAAACATAAACAATGAACAAACCCAAAACTGTAATCAAAATGACAGAGTCTGTAAATTAATTGTAGATATTATTCCATATCGAATGTCCACGTTCGTCTTGATTAGTATCTTTCGCTTTCTTAAGCCATTTGCGCTTACATTTGTATCAAATTTAGTGTTACAGTGAATTTTTTATTGTTAGATGTTAAACAGCCTACAATTTAAGATGGAAAAATTTTAGTGTTTAGTGTTTTCGAGGCACCCCCATCCAGACCCTCTTGTAATCATGGCCTCCTTGGTGCTTGCTTCTCTTTTTCGTTTTCAACTTCTTTTGCTTTTAAAGCGAGCTCTTCTTCGCGGATCTTAAGCTCCTTTTCTGACTTTTCCCGTAGAAATTCGACAACATCAGCTCCGCTTCTTCGTTGCCTTTTCGCTTTTCTTTCCCTTCTTTTTGTTTCACCAACTCTTTCCAAGGCTTGGAAACGCGTCTCTTCGGAATTTTTTGCGATCTGTTTCGACACTCCTGCTACACGATTCTCTCTTTGATTCTGCTAATTTCTCTCTTTCAGAAATTTCTTCCAACAGTGCGTCGAGTTCTGTTGGTTCGGGAGATATACCACTTGCATTTTCTTCTTGTCTACTTTGCTGTCAAAATCTTCCGAGTAGCAAGTCAAATCGCTCTCTTACCGCTCTTTGATTCACTTTGAATTTGACTGCAGTTACACTGTTGAGGTTCTCGGAAATTTGCGTCCAAATACTTCCTCTCTCATTACTCCCTTTCTTGAACTTAGAAAACTCCTGTACCAAATTTCTCTGCACAGCAACACGTGCGCTGTTGTCCACTCCATTGGGTTGTTGTAAAAATCAAATTAACAGAAATAAATAAACATTCTAGTAACTTGTTACACGTAACAGTATCCACCAGCTTAGTGCCGGATAAGCAAACCGAAGAACTCGACTGAGTCAAAAAGAATAAAACAAACGAAAACGATAAGGAAATACTTACGATTGCCGCTTGGACGGTGTTGGTGGCAGAACCTGAAGCTGTCCCTGGTTTTGACATCTTTTTTAGTTCTACAAATAAATTTTGACAAAATTGCGTTTATCCATAATTCATCAACTCGTAAAGAAACGCAATTAATTTGATCACAAGGAAAAAATTCAAATAATTAAGACTTCAAACAAAATATTACGGCAAATTCTGACGTACTCACTACTACGGGAACGAAGTGATTATACCGCAGCAGATGGCAAGAGTACGGCGTGAATTCCCGCCTTAAACATGCACAGTCCGACAAGTAAGTGTAGGATCCAGAATCATTTGGGGTAAACATTCTTAAGAAGCAGGGAGCCATTTGAATGAATTACGTGACCTGAAGGCAGACCTTGTGCTTTCCTCTGCCACACAACTTCTCTTGCCCCTTTGTGCTTCGCAGGTCAGTAACACGTTTTCTGAGGTTGACTTCGCTTTTACTAGGTGGCGGTAATGTAAACTTACGTTCGTCGAACACCATAACTTGTGCATGGGCCGATTCCATGCTATGAACGCTCTTAGCAGAACATATGTAGTCTCCACCGTCTGTTTTAGTCACATTGACCAATTCCAGTCTTCTATCAAGAATTCTTGATCTTTCCTTTGACATGTGACCAACTGCCTTTAGCCACGTGACCGTTGGTGTCGGCCGACCAGTAGCTTGGCAGACCAGAGTCACGTCTTGTTCTTCTTCAGCAATAACGGATGTGGGTTTTTGGATGATAGACGCACCAACTAGGTTGAACAGTGAAAAATAAAATGATGTAAGATAACCAGATTATGTGCTGCGTAGAACATGGGCAGGATCCCGGCCATGACTAGTAGAAATTGCTGCCAAGTAATATTATTTCGAGTCCCCTTTTTTCCGCAGACTCCTGCAATTTCGAATATTTTGCCGTTACTTATTTCAAAATTTCTGCACTGTGACATTTTCAGCACTGATAACGATAACTTTACAATAGATTTCTACGATTTGAGGAACGTGAGGAATATGCCTTTAGTTAAAGAGTCGAATAGATGTTTTTCTCCTTGGAGATAAATAAACGTTTCAAATCCTTAACGTTGGACAAATTATTTGCGAGAATAAAATGTTAATATTGCCTCTTTATGTTCGCTATCGAGTAATGTAGATAAAAAAATGTATCCGACCAAGACGTAAGATAATTATTTCCTTCCTTGAACAGACAGCTCAGCAAATGACGTAATCATTCCAAGAATATTTCTTGCCACACAGGTGTACTTTCCATCATCTTCTGACCTAACGTCATTAATCATCAGGCCTGCACGTGACGGAACAATTCGTTTGTTCGTGAGAAGACTGGAGTTACCCTTCAGCCATGTGACTCTAGGCTGTGGGTTTCCTTCAACCTCACATTGAAACATGGCTGTGCCAGTTTCGTTTACCACCATTGGCATTGGAGGCGTCACAATGGAGGGAGCTGAGATAGATATACCAGGCTCGCCCTTAGCTCCAGGAGGGCCCATAGGTCCGGGTGGTCCATGAATTCCCTAGGAGCCCTGATTTCCTTTAGGTCCTTTCACTCCCTGTGGCCCAGGAGGGCCCCTATGACCAGGTCTGCCCCGTCTTCCTCTGATGCTCTTGGGGCAGTGAACACTGCAAGTCTGGCTCTTGATAGCAAGTCGTACTTCTTTTCTGATCGCTTCACGATTGATGGTGACACTGGCGTTCGATCTCCTTTCTGTTTTTGTTACTTGCCGTTTGTTACGAATTTTTGGTTCTGCAACAAATCACCACAGAATTATTTCGGCTAACATCCACTCAGTTGAAATTATAAATTGGCCACCGTAAAGAGTTAAAGCTGACGTTTCGAGCGTTAGCCCTTCGTCAGAGCGAATCATTCGCTCTGGCGAAGGTCTAACACTCGAAACGTCAGCTTTTTAACTCGTTACGGTGGCCAATTTACAATTTCAACTTAGTTGATATAACCAAATTACCTTGTTCCCCTACCGGCGCAGCAACACAGTTTCTTTAGAAACTTACCCCTTTAACATCCACTCAGCTAAACAGAACACCTCCAAGTTGCATAGGACCTCGGTTTCAAAACGAGGCTTAGTGTAGAGCCTCACGAAAATTAACTTTAAGTATCGTGCCCTTGGCGGTGGCCGTTGGCAACTCAAAAATAGCCAATTCAAATTGGCTCGATTTCCAGCTGCTGTTTAAGGAGTAAGTGAACTCGACAGAACTACAGAAACTTAGCCTGCCAGCCGTAATTAGAGTGTAGATGCGTTATACTTCCCTGATGATATCGAAGTACAATTTGTCGGTTATTTTCTCAACTTTCTGCGGTGTTTCTCTCTAGGTTTTTATTTATCTTGTCATTTGAAAAATTGTTTAAAAAACCTTTATGTCCAAAGTGTATTTATCTGGGCGAGTCTGTTACGAAGTCATAACCTTCTACCCTGTAAATTTCCTTTATGACTTTTTTCTTTTTTTATGGTATAAACTTCATTAAGAATTAGCTTCCTTTGCCGCTCGGGCTCAATTTAATTTGATTTTTGGGTAGTTCTTCAATAAAAATACCTACCATTGCAAAGGGAAAGAAAATGATAAAGTAACTTCTTTCTCCTTAAAACAGATTTAGTAGGTTTTTTCTTTTTTTTTTTTTAATTTAATCTTTTAAACAGACCTGCAATGTTTTATTTTTAAATCAAAACGAGACAAAACACAGCCAAACACATCGTCTTTTAAGTAGATTAGCAGCTGACTCTTTTACATTTGATTGATTTTTAGCATTGATCACGGACGTAAAGAATCTGTATAGTGTCAAAAACTCTTCATTGAACGTTATTTGATTTTAAGATTGAACGAGCAAGCCGTCTGGAAAACCGAAAGGAAAAAAAATTTGTTGGCTCCAGTGGAAATTTCTTTTCATGTCGTTAACACTGAAAGGCTGAGGTTCCTTTCCAAGAGATCTAGAGTGTCATCCTGTTTCGCTTGGAGGGCATTAACTCCCTTGCTTAAAGTAACGCTTCTGATCATAAATTTTGTTTTATTGTGATAGAAAATGTAAAATTTTTTCACATTACTCGCTGGTGTAATTCTCAGCTATACATTCTTTGAAATAGGAATAATATGCAGCCATAAAAAGATGGAAAAACCCCGGTGATGTTTCTTATCATCAAGAACTCTACGTGACAACTTGGGCTTCAACAGCTAGAGGAGCTTCTTTCTCATGAGAAATTCTGACATTGTATGAAAATTCTTAATCGTTAAGAAGCTCAAGATAGTGAAAAAAAAAGACTGTATCGAATTGAGGGCCACCTTTCCGATGATTAAAAGATACTGATGACAGAATGAGCGAGGAGAAGCAGTAAATATTTAAACAAATTTCAAATAGGAACATTCAAAACTGCAGATAAACTTTTCAACTTTCCTAACGTTACTCAGCAACTCATTAAGTAATTGTTTTAAAGATATATCTAATGACCATGCAGGATAGGTTGGTCTACCGCTCTGAGTGTTTTGCGCTTAAACCTACCTTTATCTGTGTAAGGGAGTAACATGATCATCTCACTCGTCTTTTCGTCGTTTGCTTTGTTTTTCGGCTCAAGTGTCTCTTCTTTTGGTTGATTCAGGACATTAAGCATTTGTCGATGAGCGTGAAGCTCGATCTCGACGTGAATCAGTCCGACGAAGCAAACAACGGAGAGAACTAACGATGAAAACACCAGCTTGTTATGAACTGGGTTCATCTTTGACTTCTCCATTGACTGATAAGCGAGGCTGCGAGAACTTGGGAAATATAGTCTTCGTTATAGGGACAGCATTTCAACTTGCGCGTTTAAAATTACACCGAAGACCTGGAAAGATGTCTTCAAGGCGTTTTGGTAATCTAATCCTTAAGTCTGACCCTATGTGGTTTCCTCGATTTTTATTGGATTTGATTTAACTGCGTTTACTGAGTTATGGTTTCAGTTTTTATCTTAACAAGTTTTTAGGTTCCTTGAAAAGCCAAAGGTCAGGTGAAAAACTCATTTTAGAAATAAACGTGTTTTTTGATCTCGACGGGGCGAACGCCTCATTCATGGAGCTCCCACGGCGCATCGACTTAACTTCAAGATTCTACCAGACGGGAAGAATCTGTGATATCACAGTTTGGCAAAAGCGTCCCACAAAGGAAACTAGACCTTGAACATTGTAGTTTCAGTACTTTTCATCATACCGCTGGGCTTTTCCCCCAAGCGGGAAAAATATGTGAAAGCCTCCCTTGAAACGAAATTGAGTCAGTTTAATTCTTTACAATTATGATGCAATTAAGAGATTGTACAACTCAGTTGAGTATCGCCGTGTTTTTGCTATCTAAATTAAGTTAAATTGGTGTCACACATACGGTCAAATTTAAGCAGTTTCACAATTGATGCTGTTTTTCCTGTCTACTGAATGCAGTACGGAGAGCTGCCTAAGAAATAATGACTATGAACAAGCGGGACATCTAGAATCTTAGACTTCCTTCGCGATCCGCGGAATGTTCCACTTCCTTTGACTAACTTTTCAGATACGTATCTTTAACGGGTACTTCTTTACATTACCCAGACTCTCTCGCGTGTGTCATGTTGAAATGATCTTGATCTGAGGGACTGATAAAGTAGCAGTGTCCCTACCCCCTCTCCCCCCCCTTAGTCTGGTCAAGGCTTAGATAACATGTTATGCGAAAAAGCGAAAAATACAGTTGTTGATGTTATTTTAGTTTTTTTTTTGCGGAACTGTTCAAAATGATTTTAATCTAAAGTAGCGTTGATCAATTCTAGGAACTCAGATGCTACTTTAAATTTGCAAGGAAACTGCTAGAAAAGCTAACTCAAATTTCTAGAGTTGAGGACACGCCGTGTTGCTAACGATATCACTGGCGAAGAAGGCATAACATGCACTGAGGTGAATACTATGACTGGCACAAGAACTAAGAAAAAAAATTATAAAGCTGATATATAAGCCGAGCCTTATTGTATATTTACTTAGTACGAGGCTTCAAAAAAGGGAAGCTATGTGATCGCCTTATACAAAAACAAATTTTAAATAGCTAGGTATATAACAGTCCTTATTTTTTAGGGTGCGACTGATGAAACTGAATTTAATTTGAAAGGAAAGTATAAAACTAATAAACACAAATTTAACAAGCAGGGCTGAGCCTTTTCATCGCCCCTTGCCTTGTGTATTTAATTAGTATGAGGATCCGAAAATTAGAAATTATGTGATCACCTCATTAAAAAATAAGAATTAGAAATTATCAGGCATGATTATAAGATGTAAGTGACTAAACTAAAATTTCAAAAGGATCAGTATTCTTTTGTTTCACATTTAAATAACAACTGATTAACCGACACAGATAAACCTTAGACCACACCATAACACTTGAGTTTTCCTAAGGTATAATATCCTTCTTCGCTTGAGTGATCCAAGTCTCTAAGTTTGATTTGTGTCACAGGTAGAACAGACTTATCGGTCAACAAAGCGCTGTCCTCTCTCCAGCCACCGCCACTGTTACGACAGTTACACTTCCTACCATTGGAACAAGAATTTGTTACTCCGCATGCGCACATCTTATAAGACCCTTTAGCTCCTCCCCAGTAGTTCATCTTTGTTCCATCACGTGACACCCACCGGGCGTCTCCTTCCTCAACGAACGCCACACCATTGTTGCACTCAAACTTGATAAACTGTTCACAATTCTGTGAGACTCAAGTGAGTGCTGTCAGCTGAACAGTGCTGACCCCAGTATATCGCACATCTTTACTGTAACATCCTAAGTTTCAAACGTCGCACCCAGGAATGTTCCCAACATGAGTTCTTCTCTCACTGTCGTGACTAATGACTGTCACTCCAACCCCACCTTTGTCAGTCATGTCACAGTACACGCTGAAGGGTGTCACGCCTTCTTTGCCATCAGAGTCAATCGTATAAGTACCTGAAGATATTCCTCTATTGTGTGGTTTTGTTTCACTACAAGAGGTTGGCTTTCGAAGTTCAAGCACAGTGATAGTGGTTATGGAGCGATGAAAACTTTTCGCAATGCAATTGTAGGTTCCAGCATCGTTCAGGGAAACATTTTTAAGAAGCAGAGAGCCATTTGAATTAAACTACGTGACCCGAAGGCAGACCTTGGCCTGTCCGCTGCCACACAACCACTCTCGCTCCATGTGCTTTGCAACTCAATAACACATTTTCTGAGGGTTTGGCTGAACCTTTATTAAGGGTAGGGAGTAATGTAAACTTGAGTTGTTCCAACACGATGACTTGTGTATGGGCAGAGTCCTCATTAATAATGTTCTTTGCTAAACACACTGTCGGTTTTGGTCACATTGGTTATTTCCAACCTGCCAGTAAGAACCTTTGATCTTTCCTTTGACATGCGACCGACTGCTTTTCGCCACGTGATCTTTGGTGTCGGCTGACCAGGAATGTCACCTGATCTTTGGTGTCGCTCCGACGAAGGGCTAACGCTCAAAACGTCGGCTTTTGTAATCGTTACGGTGGCCAAGTTACCACTTCAACTTTGTTGATATATCCAAATTTTTTCGTTACTCCCACCGACGCAGCCTCAAACAGTTTCTTTCGAAACTATCAGCTTTTTATCAATTTTTCAAGATATTGTTCAGTTTTATGATAAATTTTAGACGAATTGTAAACTGAAATTCTTGACCGGTCATTACAAGAAAATGACGACAGGTCATTATGCGCCAACAGCCAATCAGATCGTGAGAAATTTACAAACCATAGAATAAATTTCTTTCAGTCAGGCTTGTTATATGGATGTGAATGAGTAATCAATTATGCAGTATTATTATAGTTAACTTTAGGTCTTGACAGTACGGACCGAGCGCAGCGAGGTCCGTACAAAAAAGACCGAGGGTCGATATTCTTCCAATACGGTCCCGAGCAAGCTTGGTTAATAAGAGATTTATTATACGACTAAAGTTCAAAAGGACACAAGTGCAGTATCATTCGGGACCATTCGGGACAGTGCCCGGTCCAATACTCAGAGAATATTGACCGGCAATAGAGCATTTTGATTGGTTGATTTTAGTTATTGGCCCCCTCACTGCCCGAGTCGTGTAATAAATAAAATAATTGTCTAAGTAAAATAAAGGCATATCATTTTTCCTGATTGGAAATTTATAAATCCCACTGGTTGTTTATCCCAATACCCAATTGAAAAAATCCAACAAATAAAACCAAAATTCCAACAAATAAATACAAATCCCAGCATGACTGCGTAGACTTGCACTTTTGATAGAAAGTTATTATTTCAACAGTCCAAATGAAAAGCATTATGAAATAGTTCTCAAAAACTTAAGAAGCAGTATAGAATGCAGGTTGAACAATTTTATTTCACTAATACAATTGAACTTGGGTTTTACAATATGCTTCGGGAGAAGAATATTGTATCGTAAAATCAAAACCGAGGCTTTTTTTTTCTATATTTTTTAATTGTCGAGAGCGCTATTTATGCAATAGCGAAAATCTCTACTGCGTGGATCGTGCATCATACGTATCTATAACCGCAGTTCAAAATAATTTATATGAACTTCATATATTCATCGTATCTGATTTATCATCACGGGTTTATTACGAATCAACTTAACGGCCTGCTCCCAGTTGTCTTGTTAGGTCAATTGGTAGAGCACTGCACTAGTATCGCAGAGGTCAGTGGTTCGAATCCCGTACAGGCCTGATTTTTTTCAGGTCTGATTTTCGCTATTGCATAAATAGCGCTCTCTACTGCGAGGATCGTGCATCATACGTATCTATAACCGCAGTTTAAAATATATGAACTTCATATATTCATCGTATCTGATTTATCATCATGGATATATTACGAGTTAACTTAACGGCCTGCTCCCAGTTGGCTTGTTAGATCAATTGGTAGAGCGCTGCATTCGTATCGCAGAGGTCAGTGGTTCGAATCCCGTACAGGCCTGATTTTTTTCAGGTCTGATTTTCGCTATTGCATAAATAGCGCTCTCTACTGCGAGGATCGTGCATCATACGTATCTATAACCGCAGTTCAAAATATATGAACTTCATATATTCATTGTATCTCATTTATCACTTTCACGGGTTTATTACGAATCAACTTAACGGCCTGCTCCCAGTTGGCTTGTTAGCTCAATTGGTAGAACGCTGCACTAGTATCGCAGAGGTCAGTGGTTCGAATCCCGTACAGGCCTGATTTTTTTCAGGTCTGATTTTCGCTATTGCATAGATAGCGCTCTCTACTGCGAGGATCGTGCATCATACATAAAGGATGATACCTTTAATCACGGAACCACGAACCACGGTCAGTGGTTCGAGTCCCGTACAAAGGCATGTATTGCGTTAAACCATTCGCTCTAGGGTTCATTCTACGCATGCGCTTACACTTCACGCATGCGCAGTAGTGGTACTGCGTTTTGTGACTGAACGCAAAAAAGAAAAAAAAGAAAAGAAGCCAAGCCGAAGTGATACGTCGGGCATTTCCTTCGGAAATCCCAAATAATTACGAACTGAGGTAAAGTAACAGCCAATATAGATGGCACGAAATGGTAACGAAATGTTCCATACCGACCATAATACTCGGTCAAATCAAACTTTCTCTTCTTAATTATTTGAACCACGACTATGGATAACAATGTTTTCTGTTTAACCTTCCTTCCTTACACTTCTATAGCAATGAAAGGGTGACGAGCCCGAAAGTTTTACAATGGATTTAAAAAAAAAAAAAAAAAGAAAAGGAAAAAAAAAAAGAAAAAAACGGGGCAAAACGAACTTCTGAACGTCGAGGTTTTATCTCGTAAGGACATTTCTCGATCGTGGCAAGTAACTTGTAAAGGCCTCGCAAGAACGCTAAAGAGTAAAACCAACTGACCGCTGCCAGCAGTCTTTAAAACCACAGTCAAATCTGGCAAGTAAGCGGTCAAATCTAATCGTGCCAAGTAACTTGTAAAGGCCTCGCAAGAACGCTAAAGAGTAAAACTAACTGACCGCTGCCACCAGTCTTTAAAACCACAGTCAAATCTCCCTCGTTCCTTTAGGCGAGAGGATGAAGTCTTAACGAAAAGGGTCCTGATTTTATATTTACATATGAGCTTTTAAAATGCTCCGAGTCAGATGCTACTTTGAATCTGTGTTAAAATTTGAAGTTAAAATCAAGGTTTTTATGGAGACATAATTTGGATATATCAACAAAGTTGAAATGGTAAATTGGCCACCGTAATGATTACAAAAGCTGACGTTTCGAGCGTTAGCCCTTCGTCGGAGCGAAGTTTTTATGGAGACGTCATGTTAGCGTCTGGAATGATGGTTCTTCAGACCACACGAATGATCTTGAAATAAAATGTCTAAGTAATTCTTGATAATTTTTTTTCCCTTTAGATTCGGTAAGGTATCTTTTAAACAAAACAAAAACCGTTAAAAAATTGCTTTAACGGTACTCTGTTTAGCAGCCAAGTAACTTCAATGCTGTACAACCTAAGCCACACCAAAACATTTGAGTTTCCCCAATGTATGATATCCTTCCTCCTGTTGGTCTCCCAAGTCTCCAAGTCTTATTTGTGTCACTGGAAGTACAGACTTGTCTGTCAACAGACCACTATCTTCTCTCCAGCCATAGCCAGCGTTGTTATGATGACAATTGCATTTTTGCCCATTGGAACAAGAGTTCGTCACTCCGCACGCACACATCTTATCACGGCCTGTAGCTCCGCCCCAATAGTTCATCCGCGTTCCATCACGTGACACCCACCAGGCATAACCCGCGACGATGAATGCCACATCATTATTGCACTCAAACTTGATAAACTGTTCACATTTCCGTGAGACGCGAGTTAGTGCCGCGAGCTGAGCGGTGTTGACTCCAGTATAGTGCACATCTCTTCTGCAACTTCCCTTGCTTTCACATCCACTGACATAGATTCTGTTTTCACTGTCGTGACTGATGGTGGTCACGCCAACTCCGCTCTTGTCACCCATGTCACAGTACACGCTAAAAGGTGTCACGCTTCCTTTGCCATCGGGGTCTATCATAAAAATGCCAGAAGATGCTCCTCTATTTTTTGTTTTAATTTCACTACAAGAGCTAAAGGTTGATGTGACTTCAAGAAAAGTACTTGCTGTTATGGAGCGATGGAAATTTCGAGCGATGCAAGAGTAGGATCCAGCATCATCAGGGGAAACATTTTTAAGAAGCAAAGATCCATTTGGATAAAGGATATGACCTGAAGGAAGACCTTGGCCTGCCCTCAGCCAAAGGATTACTCTTGCTCCTTGTGAATGGCAATCAATTTTCAAATTGTTGGAAACGTTTACTGAAATTTTACTCGGAGGAGGTAAAGTGAACATGAGTTGCTCCAGCACCATAACTTGGGCAAAAGCAAAGTCCTCGCTTAGTAAGTTCTTTGCCAAGCATATGTAGTCTCCACCGTCTGTTTTAGTCGCATTGGTTATTTCCAATTTGCCATTAAGAACTCTCGATCTTTCCTTTGACATGTGACCGACTGCTTTTCGCCACGTGACCGTTGGCGTCGGTTGACCACTAGCTAAGCAGACCAGACTCGCTCTATGTCCTTCTTCAACAATAACAGATGAGGGTTTTTGGATGATCGACGCTCCAACTAGTTTACATAGTGTAAAGAAAAAAGTAAGATAAGATAACCCGATATGTGCAGTGTACAAAGGGAAACAGATCCCGGCCCTGACTTAGAGAAATTAAAGTAAAGTAGCATTTATTTCAAGTCCTCTATTCTTTAAAAACTCTTGCGCTTTCGAATATTATGCCGCTACTTGTCTCAAAATTCCCGCACTGTGACATTAGACTAGATTTCTAGAATTGGTATTTGAACTTGAGGAATACGCCTTCAGTTGAAGAATCAAATAAACGACTTTGTCCTTGGAGATAAAGAAAATTTTTTTTTGGTTTTGAGGGGTAATATCGTTCGAGAGAATAAAAGGTTAATTTTTCTGTTTTATGTTCATTATGGAGTAATGAAGGTGGAGAGGTCTATGGCTCCTTGGTGCAATTAGGATAATTATTTCTCACCTTGAACAGACAGCTCAGCCAATGACTTCATCCTTCCAAGAATATTTTTTGCTACACAGGTGTACATTCCACCATCATTTGACGTTACGTCATTTATCAGAAGACCTGCATCTGACGGAATAATTCGTTTGTTCACGGGAAGACTGGAGTTATCCTTCAGCCATGTGACTTTAGGCTGTGGGTTTCCTTCAACCTCACATTGAAACGAGGCTGTACCAGTTTCGTTTACAACTGTGGACTTACGAGGTGTCACAATAGAGGGAGCTGAGATAGATTTACCAGGCTCACCCTTAGCTCCAGGAGGGCCCATTGGTCCGGGAGGTCCCTGAATTCCCTGGAGGCCCTGATTTCCTTTCGGTCCCATTAATCCCTCCGGCCCGGGTGGTCCATGCTTACCTGGATGGCCGGGTGGGCCTCTTTGACCAGGTCTGCCACGTCTTCCCCTAATGCTCTTGGGGCAGTGGACGCTGCAGGCTTGGTTGTTGATAGCAAGTCGTACTTCCTTTCTGATCGCTTCACGATCGATAGTGCCACTGGCGTTCGAACTCCTTTCTGTGATTTTTACGTACCTTTTGTGACGCATGATTTTTGGTTCTGCAAGAAAAACCAGATAACAAGTTCGGCTTCCATCCAACCAACTTAAGAGGACGCTTTAGAAATGTCGTAGGCCTCTGTTTTTAAATGAGGCCCCGTGCCGGTAGAGCTTCTCATGGAATGAACGAATTATTTTATGATCATGCACTTGGCCGTTTTGTACTCAAAAATGGCCCATTTAAATTGGCTCAATTTCCAGCAGCTCTTTCAGGAGTGAGGGGACTCGACAGATCGATAGAAATTTGAGCTGAAACTAGGTAATGGCGGACCTATCAAAGCACGATTTGTCGATTACGATACTCAATTTTTTTCCGTGTGACTCTTTAGGTTTAATATATTTTGTCATGTGGAAACTGTTTTTAAAAAACGTTTCTGTATAACAGGTATCTATCTATATGAGTGCGTTACAAAGTCATAACCTTCTAACCTTAAGCCCTTCTTTATTATATTGTTGGCTTAAACCATTAAGCATTCCATTAAGCATTCCCTTCCTCGGTAGATCGAGCTTAATATAATTAGACTTTTGTTTTGTTCTTCGTTAAAAGTACCTATCGTGGCAAAGCGGAAGAAATAAAGTAACTTCTCTTCCCTTAAACAGCTTTTGTACATGTTTTTTTGAATCCTTAAAACAGACTCAAAACAAAGCCAAACACATTGTCTTTTAAGTAGATTCATTTAGCAACTGAGTCCTTTACATTTCATCGATGCTTTGATCTCAAACCCAAAGGTATATGCACTGAACATCTTTTGATTTTGAGATTGAACGTGCTCGTTTGGAAAACCAAAAGGAAATCAAATTTGTTGGCCTCAGTGAAAGTTTTTTTTCTTGTCGTTAATGCTGAAAGGCTGAAGTTCTTAATGCTTCATGGAGTGCATTAATAAAACAAAGAAAGAAGTAAGCTAGGATCGCAGGTCGCCGCAGGCGAATAAATACAGAGGCAGAGGTCCTTATTCAGAAGCGCGTCGATGAAGGAGAAAAAAGGTGGAAGCCTTATCTGAAATACTTCAGGATGCAGTGCACCTCAATCCAGCCAAGAGGCCAGTTTTGGAAAATATTATTATAATTTTTTTTTTTCTCAGTTTAGGAACGGCTGGGTGAAAAAATTTCATATTAACTTTTTTTTCGCCACATTGACCCTCTCGCATGTTAATTTGCAGCATCTTTCAGCTGGCTTTAGGTAACTATTGAATGTAGAAGCAGGAACCACGAAACAAAACGCTCTGCAAAGTGTCAAAGTTACTGTTTTCCTACTCCGATAAGAACAGCAACTATCGCGCGCCGTATCATCGATCGATTGATTAATGGCTTAGAGAACTCATATGTTCGTACCAATAATTCTCTCTAAGGTTCGTACCGTATAATTCTTATTTTTTTCTCAAAGTTTTCTTTACTAAAAGTGCTCCTGCTTGGCTCAACACAAAGGAAACGACGCACACTTCAATACGGGCGTCTGTTTCGTAATTTTTGTTTATATTGAGAAGATGCATTTTCTATATTTTGTAATGCGCAGAGCGCACTTGATACTTACCTCGTAATGCTGTCTAGATTGACGTGTCAAATTAACTCTGTTGATAGATAGCCATGTGCCGAACCTTATTTCTTAACACGTTTCTTGTGAAAATCCTTCATTAAATTTTTGCCCCGCAGAGATGCTACGTGAAGAAAAACTAGACCCCCTCCTGACTTTGCGCTATCCAATAGTGCAAAATCGGTAGGGGTCAAGAAATTCAAACTCGTATAAAGCTTGTCGTGTAAAGTAATGTTTCTGACCGAAAATTTTAATTTACTGTTATAAAAAATGTGAACTTTTCTCATATTACTCACTGGTGTAATTTTCAGCTATATGTCCTTTGAAATGGGAATGAATGCAGCCATAAAAAGATGGGAAAACCCCGGCGATGTTTCTTATCATCAAGAACTATGCATGACACCATGGGCTTCAATAGCTAGAGTTGCTTCTTTCTCATGAGAAATTGTAGCATTGTATGAAGAATTTTCTTAATCCTTAAGAACCCCTCTCTTGTAAATTAGGAGATATTATGACAGAACGAGGAGACGTAGAGAATATTTAAACAAATTTCAGATGAGGACATTCAAAATTGTAGATAAGCTTTTCAATCTTTTTAACGTTACTCGGCAGCTTCAATAAGTCCTAGTTAAAGATTTATTTTATGACAAGGATATGTCGGTCTGCTGCTTCTAAAACTTTTTTCTGCTGAAACCCACCTTTGTATGAGTTAGGGTGTAACATATTCCTCTCATTTGTCCTTTCGACATATGCTGCGTTCTTCAGCGCAAGTTTCTCTTCATTTGGTTGATTCATGACTTGAAGCATTTGTCGGTGAGCGTGAAGCTCGATCTCGACGTGAATCAGTCCCGCTAAGCAAACAACGGAGAGAAATAATGATGAAAACATCAGAGAGTTAGAAGCTGGTTTTGTCTTTGATTTCTCCATAACATGGAACGGACATCAAAACTGTCGTAAGCCTGTAGAGCATGAAAATTACTTCTTCAAGGGCCAACACACGTACATACAATCACAGCGAGAAAGCGTGAAGGTATGTCACGGTTGTTCTTACCCTCTATTGACCTTGCTTCATCGGTATCAACTTGCACTGGTCACGTTTCATAATTTTTTTTAAAATCAAAGTTTCATCATTTCCTACTTCCCTGGTCAGCTTAAGATTTTGCTTTTGTAATAGTGGGACTCATAGTCATTTGGGTATCCCCATGCTCAAAGTAACACCATTTACTTAAATTGATATCAGATATAACTTGGAATTTTGACAGTTTCACAGTTGATGCTTATTTTCCTCTTCAAGGCGGCACTATGAGCTACAAAAATTGGGATAAAAAATACCGGTATCTGCGAGATATAGAATCTTAGAATTCTTTCAGGATAGGAATACACCACTTCTTTCAATTAACCTTTCAGATATAGAAGGTTCTTCTGTTCTTGTACCCAGTCTCTCTCTGTATGTAATAATGTAGTAATGTATGTATGTTGTAGGTGGTTTTAGGTGGTTTTAGATGATTGTAGGTGGTTGTAGGTGGTTGTAGATGGTTTTAGGTCATTCCTTGTTTTAGTAATTACGACGTTTACAGACGTTTTCAGCCACACGAGGCAGTTTTTTTTTTTGTTTTTCAGGCGCCCCCGGCCACGGACCCATTAGTGCAATGGTCAGTGCTGCAACGGCCGGACGACATATATACTTAACGGAACCGGAGTGCAATGGTTCCGCCGAGTAACGCCTGAAGGAGGGTACACCAGTACGCCAAAATCGCCCAGGAATCGAACCTGGCCCCCCGGAAGCGCTCCCCGCCTAACGGGGCACCTGAACAGTCGGGGTGTGCAAGGACTGCTGTTGGGTAACGAGTCCCATAATGCAGAGAACTACATGCTATGAGACCCTAACCCGCGTCAGGTAAGTATCAGTGCCACACGAGGCAGTAATTTTCCAAGAATCACGTGTACGAGTTCACAATGATGTAACGCACCTAAATTAAGCTATTATTACAAAATATCACGTTCTTTCTCCTTATTTGGTTCAGTAAACACACTACGGACTTCGATCACGGATTGCGAAATATCGTGGCTATTCCTGTACGTTACAAGGTTCATGTTGGGACATAGTCATGTGTTTTTCTACTTAATATTCAATTTCAATAGTAATCAACGAATTTTTTTCCGACAATTACGTTTGCTCCATTGTTCGGTCAACAGCTTCTGTGTAACTTTAGCACAATGTGTCCTTATGCCACACCGTAACACTTGAGTTTTCCTGATGTATAATATCCTTCTTCTTGTGAATCATTCAAGTCTGCGAGTCTGATTTAATTTGTGTCACAGGCAAAGCACATTTGTTTGTCAACTGACTGCTGTCTTCTCTCCAGCCACCATCGCTATTGTAACAATTACACTTTTTGCCATTAGCACAAGAATTTGTTACTCCGCATGCTCATATCTTATCGAACAGAGGTTCCCGCGGTGCGCCAACATTAGCATCTTATTCAACGATTTTTTTTACTCGCGCGACGGACCTCGTCGAAAAGGAGAGACTGCTTGTAGTCTAGCTCTGAGAGAAATTCTTATAAGAAGAGGAACGAAATGATCCGCAATGAGTGGCGCGAAATTGCTTCTGAAGCCATCTTAACCGAACATGCATAGTTCGTAAAGGATTTAATATATATATATATCTTATTAACCAAGCGCGAGGGCCATACTGGGAGAATATCGGTCCGAGGTCTTGACAGTACGGACCGAGCGCAGCAAGGTCCATACAAAAAAGACCGAGGGCCGATATCCTTCCAGTACGGTCCCGAGCGAGCCTGGTTAATAAGAGATTTATTATACGACTGAAGTTCAAAGGGACACAAGTGCGGTATCATTCGGGACCATTCGGGACAGTGCCCGGTCCAATACTGAGAGAATATTGACCGGCAATAGAGCATTTTGATTGGTTGATTTTAGTTATTGGCCCTCTGACTGCCCGAGTCGTGTAATAAATATATATATATATACCGAAAGACTTAGCTGTTATAAGAAGCAAGAATGACTTGACAGAAGCTGCCAGCTACAAAATAAATGGCCTTGTGAGGAGTCATTATTGATTAAAAGCGACTTGCGCCCTTTTTTGCCCCATACGCCTAGTGTATTGATGTAACGTGAAGCTTCGAAAAAACCTGATAATCCAGCTAAAGAATTTTAAAAAAGGAAAAGTTTACAGTTCTTAGTTCCTAACTAAAATAGTAAACTTAAGAACTCGAAGAGAATGTCATTTCTTGATTTGAATGTCGTTTTACGTCACAGGTAAACAACAACGGTGTAATTACGCTTGCTCGACTATTTACTTAACAGCTGCTGTGTAACTCTAGCACAATGTCACCTTATGCCACACCGTAACATTTAAGTTTTCCTTATGTGTGATATCCTTCCAAATGTGAATTAATCAAGTCTGGGAGTCTGATTTGTGTCACGAGGAGAGTAGATTTGTCTGTCAACAGACCGCTGTCTTCTCTCCAGCCACTGAAACGGCCTCTACAGTTACATATGAAACCGCTAGAACAAGAATTTGTTACTCCGCATGCGCACTTTTTGTCATGTCCTGTAGCGCCGCCCCAATAGTTCACTCGTGTTCCATCTCCGTGACACCCACCAAGCATTACCACCTTCAAGGAACCCTACACCAGCGGTACACTCAAACTTGAGAAACTGTTCACAATTTTGTGATCTACGAGTTAGTGCTGCCAGTTGAGCAATGCTAACTCCAGGGTATCTTTACATCTTCACTGTAACATCCTGGCGGGCCACAACCACCAGATTTGTAATCGACATAGGTCTACTCTCACTGTCGTGACTGACGACCGTTACGCAAACTCCACCTTTATTCCTCATGTCACAGTACACACTAAAGGGTGTCACGCCTCCTTCGCCATCAGGGTCAATCGTATAGGTACCCGAAGATGTTCCTTTATTTTGTTTTTTAATTTCACTACAAGAAGATGGTTTTCCAACTTCAAGCACGCTGCTTGTTTCGATGGAGCGATGAAAATTTCTCGCAATGCAAGTGTAGGATCCAGCATCAGTCGGGGAGACATTTTTAAGAAGAAGGGAGCCATTTGAATAAACTACGTGACCTGAAGGCAGACCTTGGCCTGTCCGCTGCCCCACAACCTCTCTTGCTCCTTGTGCTTCGCAAATCAGTAACACATTTTCTGAGGTTATGGCTAAACGTTTAAGGGGAGGGAGTAATGCAAACTTGAGTTGTTCAAACACAGTGACTTGTGTATGGGTGGAGTCCTCGTTAAGAACGTTCTTTGCAGAACATATGTAGTCTCCACCGTCTGTTTTAGCCACATTGATTATTTCCAGCCTGCCATTAAGAACTCTTGATCTTTCCTTCGACATGTGACCGACTGCTTTTCGCCACGTGATGATTGGTGTCGGCTTTCCAGTAGCTTGGCAGACCAGACTCACTTTGTGTCCTTCTTCAACAATAACAGATGAGGGTTTCTGAATGATCAATGCGCTAACTGAATTTAGTATAATTTCAGAGCTGAGCAAAGAGTTTCCAGCAATCTGATTGGTCGAGCGGTTCCTTATATGACGCTATATAAACCGCTCCACGTGGTTTATATAAAATGTTAAAATAAAAAGTTAATAAATGTTACTAAAATGTTATGATTTTAGAAATTTCTCAGTTGTTCAACTCTGAAATTATACTAAAACAATTATTCGCCTCAGGTTCGGTGAATCTTGTCGAATAATCCCCTCGACTTCGTCTCGGGGATTATTCGACGATATTCACCTCGCCTTCGCCGAATAATTGTTAAATAAAGCCAAGCGGTAGAAAAGGTGAGTAAACTTTCTGAGTGTCATCTCGAAGTATTGACTTAAGTCATAATTTTTTTAAGACTTACAGGACATGACAAAGAGACAGAATCGCACTTCGACAGTTTAAATTCCGACCATACCTGATCTATTGGTAGAAATAAATTAATTTTCTTGGTTTCTGTGTGGTATATACTAAAACACGTATTCACCTCAGTGTCAGTGAAAGTGGTGGATATTTACCTCCGCTTCGGTTAAATAATTGTTAAATATTCCTGAGGGCAGCGCCTTTGACTGATGTCTAGTTGATTTGGATCTTAACACATACCCTTCGTGATAAGTTTAAATATAAAAAACCTCAACAGGAGATTAAAAATGAATCATTTTTAACTTATTTTTGAAAGTATTTTCTATTTCAATCGACCACAACGATCAGCACAATGTTGAATTACCTCAGGCCTTGAAGATTATTCAAAGCTTGGACAATGATAAGCTAATTGTCTCTTGGGCAACCAGTAAACGCCATTCTATGTTTTGATAACCACGAGGTACTTTCTACTACAACGAATTTCTCACAGGAAATTTGTAAAAGGCGGGACTTAAGCTTGGCAATCAAAAGCTTTTGTGGCATAACTTGAATGGTGGTACCAGGAAATGACCAGTTTGGTTTCTCATTTTAAAGAACAAAATAGATGATTTGTTTTGAGAAACTTATGAACGTCATCACTGAAAAAAATGGCAATAGACTGTTTTCAGGTCCATAGAGCCACAACAGTGCATTTTCGACCATGTACATAATTTAACCTTTTAAAGTTACTATTTAAGTTAATTTAAGATAAGGGGCCGATTTTGAGTCTCCATGGTCAACCATGCAGTCTACCCAAAGTATCTGGCCGATAAGCCAGACCGAATCGATAACAGCCATGCAGAACTTTTATAAAAAGCAAAAAAACCAGGTCGTTTCATAAAAGCAGGCGCCATTTATGGCAAATTAAAACAGTAAAGAGACATAACATTGTTCCTGAAAATGTTAAGAATTCAGAACCATACATTTGTGTGGTAAAAAAGACCAACTTTTAGAATGAAATTTTTAAATGCGTAAAACTCGCGAGTGCAGAGATAAAACAGTGCTGCTAGCTTTGTTAATTATCATGGTGTGCTACAACATTCTATAAAGAAAATGGAAGAAAAGAAGTTAGACTAGTACAAATTTAATCTAATAAATTTTAACACATCCTTGTAACGTAGCGGTTGTCAGTTGAAAATTTGAACAATAGCATAACTCTCCATAACATCCATTTGTGTTGGTCTGTGAACACCTTACACAGCTCAATTCTCCTCTACTGTTCTTCCAGATCTCTGACTAAAATTTTCGCCTTTATTATGACCCTACACTTCTGAAATTTTACAAGCAAAGGGATGACAGATCTTGAATTAAGACCTGGTAAAATTAAATTAAAATTTCGTGGTTTAAAAACCGTTAAAGAGACTCCTGTCTTAAACATACTGGTTAATTCTACAGGTTTGCCAGACCATGGTGGATTTAGATTTCATTACCGTCAATTACTGGCATGTATTCTACGAAAACGTACACATTTTTCCTCAATACCTTATTGTGCTCTTTCACTCTCTCTGAGGTTTGAGAATCGCACAAGACACACTAACAGCTGACAAAAAAACTGAAAATGTAGCGATAGACGTTTCTTTCATCATTAGTCGTTATCTTTCTTTGTTCTTCGCTCGTCATGATACGAGAAAAACATCTTTCTTGACTTCATTAGCGTGGACAAATTTATCATAGCTGTGAATATGTACCAAAATATTTGTAGACGTATGGTTGAAGCGAAACTTCCAATGTTTGCATATATCATCTACCTTTAACAGGAGACTGAACGTCAAAATATAAAGATACAACCGATAGCGTCAGCTTTTTTAGTTACCCCGCACTTTGTGAAAGACCTGCAGTGGCGAAAATCCGCCGCTACATACGCATGCCCTGGACAATCAAAAAACAAAAGAAGCAATACATCCAACATCAAGAGAGTTTATTGCATTGTTCTATTTAAATGTTAACTTTGTTCGTGGTATTTTGGAGCGTTTCGTTCAAAAAGCTTGATAAATTGAAGGTAATTTATTTCCTCCTTTTTTCAGTTAAGTAGTATAAGGCAATTTTGCTTTTGATTCAATGGTTCTTTTCGTTGGAGCTTTAGATCTTTTCTCCCTTGAATTCTGCTGTTTCCGAATTGACTACAATATTTCAATTGTGGACCAATAATACAGAAAAGTACAGTTACCTATTAGTTACTAGTTTGTGGAATTTAACTTCATTTTACACTTTTTTACTTGTTTTGCTTTAACAAAAGAACAGCGTTCTCAGCGATTGCAATTTAACATTTAGGTGACTATTAAATATTAAAATCATGAGTCTTCCATTGATGTGACAATTGCATCAGAATACTAATGATGAAAGCGACAGTATAAAAACTCTTAGTCTATCAGAATACAAACCTCAACAAACATTCTCATATCTATTTGATACGGCTCAGTCCTTGATTCTTTTGGTCCGTATTTCTTTGGGGAGAATTCTAAGCAAGATCTCTTTCTCTTGTAAGCCTTTCCCACGTATACAAAATGGATAACCTGTTCCTTTGTACAACACTCATGTTATATAAATTTGTAAAAATTGTCTGCATACGTTTTTCCATGGAAAAGCTTGGATAACTCGAAAATATATTCACCATTGCTAAAACGGAGACAAAAGAATAGTCATGTAAGAAAACCTGCAAAGTGTTTGGAAACCAGGAAAATGCTTTGTTAGTTATGAAAAGAACGCGTACGTTACAAATTTATCGACTGACCGGCCGTAAGAGTTTTAGCATCTCAATCTGACGTGGAAAAGGAATGGGAAAACTAAATACAAATGTTCGAAAGTATCAACAAACCCGGTTTGTGTATCAAAAGCTAGGAATACCATTTATTTTGTTTTACAATGCAATCAACGTAATTAATTTGCGTTTAAAATGAAATCTTCGCGGTAACTTTAATTTCGATGAGATATTCAACAAATTTGTAATTAAATAATGGTACATGTTTCACACTTGTTACCTATATTGTTAATCGATTTAATTGCAAATCATTTTGAAGAGGGAAGATTAACCTCGTTTGCTTCAATTTTGAATGATTCGTTGATAAGATTTTACCCATTTTCCCAGTAGGTCTTTATTATCTTTTTCAACATGCAGAAACTGGAAAGCATTTTAAACGCTTTCCTTTAGACACTTTTCATTACAGAGACTCTGGAAATGATGATTTTTCTCCGGATCTTACATCGGTAGGTGAGTCTGCGTTTCCTAAAGTACATAATGGTGTAAAATTGATAGTTTTGCAAATGAAAGATAGTCAAATTAGTTTTAAATCCGAAGGAAATTTTCCGTATTTAGAGACTCCAGTCGAAAATTGCCACCTTTCCTAGCTGCAGAGGAACAACTACTGAAAAAACCATAATGTTTCTTATTAAAACCAAAAAGTTTAATTTTTTCTAAAAGCTACATTTAACGGTATAGCTATGGTGGTATCCTTTCTCTGATATCTTGTGTCCTATGAGGAAACTCTTATAAATTTTTTGTTTGTCCAAATACAAACCTTCCCGTTGAATTATGTGAGAAATTCGAATAAATTGTTACAGGATGCAACACTAGAAAATAAATTTTAAATGCAATCTTTTTTGACTGATACATCACTTTTTTTTTCTTTCTCTCTCGGCTTTTTTGGCTTTGATGTTCTTACTACATTGAACGACGAGTTTTTGAATTGAATCAAATTTAATTTTGATTCATTTGTCATTTGTTATTAGTCATCTTAAACAGCGCTGGTAATACACAAGAAGCGAAACAAATTTAGTACGATTCCGGCTAATAAAGGAGTGAAAAGCTTGCTCTTACACAAAACGTTTAAGCAGTATGCAATAAAAGTACAATAAAGTGACTCTAACCTAGAATGATTTATCTTTTTGTATTAGTAATGTGCTGTTGGGGATAAAAGCCAGTCATCAGTTTTGAACGAAAAACTACGTTGACTGCTTTTAATAGCTTTGTATATGGCCTCAGCAACCCATGCACAGAAGACTTCAGTTTCCGAAGTATGATATTTCCAGTCAATCTTACCATCATATCCCTGTTGAAATAAAAAAGGAAATGGGGGCGGAGGACGTAGGAGAAATTGTTGTATTTTTATATTCAAATACGATGGATCTTTAGCCTTTTTTTTTCTAATTTTCTATTTTGGTAATTGAGAATGGATGTGCGATACATCGATGGTTCTATAGTAAAATCAACCATGTTTTCGGTGCACTAACCGTAAGACAGATCATTTGTTCTCCTCACTGAAGTACAGGGAAACTCATTGATCACAAAAGGATGAAAAATTCTAGCTCTAACACAAAATGTACTCGCAAGGGCTTCTCTTTCTTTTCTCGAATTTCAGTGAGGAGAGGAATTGCATTGAATCAGCAAGGCTAATCTCTTGAATGCACAAGGCACACGATCATAGGCGTGCGCGTTGTGAATAATTAGCCAAAGAAATCCAGCGAAACTGAAAGACATCCTCGCAATGGGGTTATCAAGACAGCCCGTGGAGGACTCATGGAAATCTACGATGTTCAATATTTATGTTTGGGATTACTATCAGAGATGCCATCCCTGGGCGAAGAATCGCTATGTTAATGGCTGTTGATAAAACAGTGTCGGAGTAAGATAAACAGATCTTTCAATGTTTTCTTGTTTTGTTTTCTTTATTTATTTATTTATTTATTTATTTATTTATTTTTCGACAAATCCCTCACTAATATCAGGGTCTAAGATTTGTGGAGACTGTTTTAAAACTACTTTTACTTTAGTTTATATTTTTGACAGTTTTTGAGAGGATCGAAAAGGTTACCAGATCTCCCTTAGTTCACGATGTCTCAAAACGTTAGCTCTACAGGACGTCAAACGGACCTGGACATTTTAAGCAGTGATGGATTACGAGGAGTTTCTATTAACTTAATGGTCCTATTCTATTGCCAGGCACTTTTTTACAGTATAAACAGACGCTTCGCTATCGTAGACCAAAGTGTACATGTATTTTGAATGAATTTTTTTCTTGGCGAGACAAATGTTTGCATACCACGTGTAGCGCGGATTACAGATCCCAACCACTCATTAGGCAAATGTTGACCATTAGTGAAAGAAACGGCTAGGCGTAATGACGAAGAATATATATTATTATATTGAAAAGCACGTGTTTCTTAAAAGATTACAATTGTTAAGCCCCAAGTTGACAAAATTAGGAAATTACGACGGCAAAGAAGCGCCCTTTATTCCATAAAGGCGCCGGTTAATGTGTGTGTTGTTTCATAAACATGTACTATGCACTAGCGATAAATAGATAAAAATACGTTCGTTGTTTTTCACGCCGTAAAAAGTGGTACTGGATTAAGCTTGTGGATTAAAGGATATCAATGTTAATAATTTCAGCAGATGTTTACTTTCCCAAATTCTACCATGGAACAAATGAATGACTCATATTTTTAAGTAGAAAACGTGAAATGTAACAACAACTTTTACATTTGTATGAAGAGTTTTGTTTATATTTTTGTATCGCGTTTTGGTACATTTAAAGAAATGAGTTATATAATCCTGGCATATTGAGTTGAGATGGTTGCAATAAATTTTTTCCCAATGAAGTCTAATCTGAGTTGAAGAACTGAATTCTGTAGTTTTAATTTCCCTATCTGAGTATTATTGAAGATCATCTGTACCTCTATCAGTACTTTGCGGCTAAAAGCTTTAGGGCGTCTTTTATCCCAAGGGAGTAATTACCACTACTTAGCAAACGACAAATGTTATCCGTGAAGATGAATAGAAAAAATATTGACTTTGAGTGGGCGCATGCACATTTGAAAGCTATCGGCTCTATGTACCATAAGATGTAAGGTTTTTATCTTGAAGACAAGATCATGATAGCCTGGTATGTGACAGGTATTTCAACCAGTTTAAAGCACCGTGATAACACCATCTCCATCACAAATCACATGGTTTTCTAATAACTGAATGCTGTTATTTAATTAGGTCTTGACTTGAACAGAACAAATTAAAATCACGGACTGAAGCCTAGTGCCATAACATCTGCCGAACTGGCATCTGTGGATTGATAAGAATACTGGTTCATTAACGTGAATGATGATCAGATTTTACCATTAAAGAGGCCCTTCACTCAGTAACTGGTACCTTGGCTGGTGTGACCAAGCACAGGAAACTTACCAGTCATCTTTACCATCCAAAACCTGGAAGCTTAGGTACGGACCGTTTTGAGTAGCGGAAGGTGTCGGAAGTAAAGAGTTTCTTTCCTCAGCGTTTATATAATTATCACAAATCTTTTTGTGTACTGTTTTCTGCAATTCAAAGTTGAAATACAGGCTTTCAAGCGGATAGCTTGATGTCAAAGCGCACCAGAAATACTTGCAATATACTTTGGCCTCTCATGTATGTCTTCGCTCAAGTTTCATGATTACTGGCAATGTCTTACGATAGCCGATCTCTTTTCACTTCTCTTCCAATATGCTTACCTTGGCGTCTTTCAGTTTACTAAATCCTTCTTCACTGAAAATTTGTTGAAGCACATATTAAAACGAGAAAAACTAGCAAAGCGGCGAGCTGTATAAGTATTGAAAACAAAACAGAAAAAAATATGGAATACAAATCTGTAGTTGCTTGGAAATGGTAAATTCTCATAAGCCGTACAGAATAAAGCGAGACAGAAAAAAAAAAACCCACAAAACTGAGCTCTTCCATGATCAGTTAATCAGAACTCGTTCTTCAAACCTTTTGGAGGTCAGATTTCCACGCCTCTTCATATCACAAAGAAACATGAATTATAACCACCAGCTAGTCTCGTTATCTGCCGTAACGCGGCCCGGCTTTTGTTCCAAGACCCGAATGCATATCTACATCTCCTACGAAGTCAAATTTAAACCTCGGCCGGATATGCACCCTCAGTTGCAGTAATAAATGTTTCTATGAACTCTGCATGCCACTAATTTCCCTTCTATTAAAGAATAAGTACTCGGTTATGCACCCTTTCAATATACGACAGTAGACGAGATGTTTGCAATACTCTTCAATAACAGGCGGATACAAATTAAGAAAATTAATAAAATCGAATCTGCTTCAGTCCTACTCTGAAAGTTGAGTAACACTGAATTCTGTTGAAGTAGGATTTAAGAGATACGGACTGATGGAAGCTGGCTTTTTATTGTCAAAAATTCTTCTTTCTCTAAAATGATCTACAAGTATAACATGTCACAAATCTGACAAATTTTGCACAACATCAATCAATTATTTACCAAGACATTTTTAAAAAAATGCAAAAAACAATCACAAATATTCCACGTGTAGATAATGAAATTTCCTTTATACAGACAGTGTTAGGGAACTAGACAGAAAAAAAAAACCTCGTTTGCATTTACGGAACAATACTTAATTCCAGATACCCGTGAGAACCTTCCATGAACGATGAATTTTCCATTCAGGTTTAACTCTTCATATTGAAAATGTTTACTTACAAAAAAAAGAACGACCGATTGTGGCCATATTGGGAAACGTACATGTAGACAACGCATACGCAACTGCACTTAGCACCAATGGATACCATACCATATATCACAATAGGCGAAAGTAAAAAAATGATAAAGAGAACTTCTTATTATAGACAAACGAAGACAACTAAACTTTGTTTAATTTCCTTGCATCAACTGCAAGGTTAAGAGTACTACTGACAATGGCAGTCAATGTTTGGCAAAGAATTTAAAACTATTTTTTCCGAGTTTTTTGTTTGCAGTTTGCGTCTATTCTTTACTACGTATCTCTGTTCATTTGCATTTTGTCTGCTCGACTCCAAGTATGAAGTTAACTACAGCGTCAGGGAATAGGTAATGTAGTTTGTTGGGGGAAGTGTAACTTTTTGTATAGACTAACTTGAAACCGTCGAAGCATCTTTTAGGATTCATCAACGCAAAATGAGTTGCTGAAAAAGTTACTCAGTTGATACATCGGTTTCACTAGTACCGCTGCAAGCAGATTAATATGCAACATGCAATAACGTCCATTGTCATCACCTTGCCTCTTATGAAATATTACCGTTTAGACGTAAATGACTAATACAATGATGACTGCGTTCTAAATGAGCTTTCACCGTTGGATAATATTTGGACATTATAATATGTCTTAGATCGACTTGCAGGGTTTTCCAATTATTTAGACTCTTACATCATAACACAATGATTTTGTTTGTTTTTTTTTTTTTTTTTACTCAAACAAGTTTAAAATATGAATGAGCTTTGTGTATCGCTAAAATGGAAAATGCTTCGTTCTTTAAGGTGAGAGAGGCGTCACTGAACAAGTCAAGATATTCTGCTGCTTAATAATCATCTAGCGAAACAATCATTTTCAAGCGGTTCTGGAAAAGGAAAATCTCAAATTTTTACTCGAACAGACCACATTTAAAAGATATAACATTTAATTTTTCATTTTAAATCTAATGACGCTACGTAATTCTATTACTTGAAAATGGTTAAATGATGTGTATGCATACCACATCTAAGCGAAGGACAAGAGCGACTTTTATCGGATGGCAAAATTTGACACAGATAATGCCTGATTTCGAAATTCTGCGTGGTAAAAAATTGAAGGAATAAAATCCATAGCTAGTTTAACTGTTAACTTAAAAGTTCGCGCAAGCTGCGAGCAAACCTCACGGAAACTGCTCGATCAAGATACCCTAGGGCGAACTCGGGTGGTACAAAAAAATTACATTATTTGAATGATCAATTAAACGACATCATGCCATCAATTTTCAGAACTTCTAACTGTATCTTGCCACGCACGTAAAAGAACTAGTTTCGTTACGTCAATTCTTATTTATGTCGCGACCGTTCGCGATCAGGTGATGTCTCATCAATCAAAGACACTGCACATTTTCCTTTTTTAACGGCTCAAAATTCTAAGATTTACTGCGTTCAAGGAGTTATTCGTGGGTACGTTGAAGAAATATGCGCATTTTATAGGAATGCGTCATTAAAAAGGAACTCTCTATGACCGGAAATTGAAATTGAAGTTGTCCTGCAAGGCCCGCTGTGCCAGCATCTCGGCAGCATTGTTGTGCTTTCAAATCGAGCTATAAGTAACCTGGCAGTAAATATAGCTCCTTCCCTACCGCGACTTCTTCCAAACAGTGAAAACACGAACATTGTTAGAACCCAAATGTTTGAAGGAAACAGAGACGAAAATATAGAAAATAGTTTAGGGTAAGGAGATTGTTCTCAACATAACAATTTGCGTGAACGAAGAGGTTGTCTTTAAAGCGTTATATACCTTCCGTGATCTTTCAGTTCGCGGCGCTTCAGCGGGAATCCACGCTTTTGTATCAGCGTTCCAATTTGGAAAACAATTGCCCTACTTCTGGGTCAAACTGTTTTCTAACTACTTGTACTCTGAAAAGGAGAGGGATCGCTGCACCCAGGTACATGGCTCGATTCGCTTGTTTGAGGTGAACGCAAATTTCCATGTTTTAAGATTCAGAAAAATATCAACTATAGCAAAGTTCTTCATTCCACATCTTTCTTTTTGTTACTTTGTTTTAATGGTTTTTGCGATTAGCTTTAATTGAGAAAAAAAATCCTTAAGTGAAATAAAATTGTAGAACGGTCTCACAGGAATCTTCTGTTATTTAGAAAAGATTGTAAAGGCATAAAGCTAAAGTTTAGAGAGTGAAATATCATTTTTTTAAAACCAATTCGAGAATTTGAGAGGAATAAAATGTGACTAAGGGTTATGTTGTGGTTTGATATGATTCAATTTTATCATAAAAAAAGCTTTAACTTTCGCTGTGGTCACCTTCGGTGCAATGCTCCTTGCGGTGTACGAGAAGTTCAGTTGGACGGAAGAATTCTTTCAAATAGTGTTGGCACAATGTTTGGTTCAGAATAATGACACTAGGCCCTTGGGCTACAGTTCAATAAACAGAAAAGCGAGATAGTTACTGGCGAAGAGGTCGCTGGAAAAAATACTGCATTGCCACTTTTCTGCGCGGAATTTGTTTAGACCAGTTTGTCCTTTTGTTTATCAATCAGATTATTGACTCCTCACTAATGACTGCCATATGCTTGATTGATTGATTTTTTAACCATGAAATAACTTTAGAGTAGTAATGCTTAGAAGTTTGCAAAAGTTACTGGCGTAGTTTAATTTATCGCGACAGCATTCAAAGCAGTGTTTGGGAAACTTTGTCGAGTTGAAGAAGTTTCGACGGAGTTATTTACTTCGATGCGAGCCGTCGCCATCTATACAAAAAGCTGAGACACAAAACATTGCGCCAGGCTTTATGGATGGGGGACGGGTTAATTAGGAAAATTACTCTGTAGTGAGCTCAAGCATGCTGTAAATAGGCCTCCCCAATGTTGCACAACAGACGATGAAGAGAAAAGTAAACAAAAGGCAGCCTACAGTGGACAAACAATGGATTACTAACTAAATAATGAGCTCAGCGAGCTAAAAGAACACTACTGGATTCCCGCTATTATGCTATTTGTTTTAACCATTGAAGTGTGTGTCAAAACGCTCTTACGATGAATTAGCATATGAAAGCAGTTGAGTCGCGGCTCATATGTTTTCCATGCTGCGCTATTGTTTGATTCCCAAACAAATAACTCCACAGGGTTGTCAAGAAAAACTGAATTCGTTTATACTTGACCTTTTGAAACTCTCAAGACAAAACTGTTTAAGACAGTCGAATAGTCAACAAAAAGGCGAAAATGGTATCATATTTGATCGGCTTTTCCCGGTTTTTTTGGCCCATTTTATGAAGGCAGGGCAAAGTTTACCACGGCTTTGCTATGTAATCAAGGCCAAACAAAGGTTTGTAAGCTTCGTGTAAAGGTGCTAATTAAGCGAAGTAAAGCTTTACAGACTATTTCCTCCGCTAATTGCCCTAAGCAATTAAGGGACTCGCTGAAATGGGACGAAAGAGCCACAACAGTTAAATACTATTGAGTGTAACTGTGCGAGCTGATTTTCTGTGTTGACTAAACTTATTCTGTAGCCTTTGGTGTTACGCTTTTTAAAGAACAGTTTTTCCACTTAAAAGGAAACACTTCAGTTTGGAAAGGAGACCAAATAGTGGAGAATGAAACCAGGAAAATTGCTGCAACGGCATGACTATATAATTGTCTTCAGCGCGCCTCAGTAAAACATACAGGTTTTGGTATACAGTTGTTCTGTGTAGGATAATAGATAAACCCTTTCACCTGCTAAGGTATTAGCTGAGAAATATGAATTGAATAGATTATAACTTGCTGGCAAACAAATCAGATTTACATGTCCACACAATAAAACCGTGTCGTTAAATTTTAATGTGGTAATTGAATTAACAAGACACATTTCAACCATAAATATTTATCTGGTATTTGCTCACATTCACGGAGTGAGGTGTCAACGTACTGGCAAAATTTACAAATTTACACGATTTAGTTGTTGACTTAACTTGTCTCATTAATGTTTAAAACAGTGACTTTGAAATGAACTTAAACTATTTTTTTTTAAAATAGGCCAGTCTAAAACGGTACGTTTTAGACAATTAATGAGAATATTGAACAAAGTGGCTTTAGCAGTAATGCGAATTAGCGACGAATCACAGTAAATAAACTTGATTTCAGCGGGCTGTTTCTCGCAGTCCAACCGCAAATATATCATAGTTTATCGAGCGATTTTTTTTTGTTCCTCCGTTAAATTTCTATATTGTCTTTTCTCCCAAATAAAGATTTAAATCTACGTCTACTGATTTCAATGTTCATTTGCACTCTGACAAGAAAGTGGTGCGCGAAGTGGGAGAAGCGTTTTCTTTTAAGAATGGGAAGGTAGATCTTAGCGCAGGTGAGCCAAATGGTAGTTTAGGTACTGTGCTAAACGCCGACGGGAAAACAGAGTCACTATTTGTAATGAACCTATCTGTTGAAAAAGGGGAAGATGGTCTTGAACATGGCCACTGTGGTTCCATTGTGGGACCTGCATGGTTGACGGGGAAAAGGCCACTTTGAGGGAAAGGCGGCTGCAGAATGCCAAACCCGTGGCAGCGGCCTGAGAGAGTCATCTCTGATGATGAAGGAAAAAGGCATCGAACACCAGGAGATGGGTGTGGAAGAACTGGCGTTGGATGAGGGAGTGACGAGTTACAGTTCATTGTGCAGGACATTCCCATTAGATCGTGTTTTCTCATATGCGGAGACAAAGGCGCTGAGAATATAGAAGGTGGATAGGGCCAAAAACTTGAGCAGAAACCAACTTGAGAAAGGTCCAAAGGGTAACTTGGGATTGGAGAGATTCTCTGTTGCCGTTTTAGCGCTATACGGTTTCTGGACGAGGGAGGATTCCGTCGTTTAAGCTTCCCTGTCGTCCCTCCGATGACCACATCGTCTGCACTGGGATCTAACATCCAGTAATTTCCTTTGCCGGGGTCGTCGTAGTGTCGAGGAATCTTCACGAAACATTTGTTGAGGGAGAGGTTGTGTCTGATGGAGTTTTGCCAACCTTGCTTATTATTACGATAGTAAGGAAAATTCTGCGAAAAAAAAACAAAACAAAACAAAAAACAAAGAACAAAAAATGGATAATCAAGTTAGTCCGTAAGGCCAGATGTCAATTCGCAAATTAGTCATGCTATTGATTAGCTGGTTTCAAGTTTTCCTTTGCAGTAAACGTAACAAATAAACAATGTTATAAGAACCTAATTCACTTACGTTTCTTTCCGATCGCTTTTTTGATGAAACTGAAATACGACTAGGTGTTTTTTCTTTTTTTTAGCCAATTTTGAGTCTGATATGCCTCACATCTAAACTGACTAACAAGTGTCCGTTGTGTGAATAGGTAGAAATCACTAATATTACAAGTTTAAAGGGTGGAAAAGCTAAACTTATTCGTGAAGTACAGACTGCACGTTGTATACTGACCTTCATAATGAAATCGTAAATGCCACTTAGAGTAAGCCTTTTCTCCGGTGACCCGCGAATGGCCATCATTATTAGAGCGTTGTATGAAAATGGCGGCTTCTCAAACTTTTTCTCTTCTCCGTCTTTGCCTTCGCTTTTTCCTGTTTCCTCATCTGTTTTGGAGTTTTCAAACTCTTTCTCGTCTTCGCTGATCCTCTCCTGGCTAGTCAGTGCATGACCATCCTGGTTTCCCGACACTTTCTCGTCCGAAGTTGTTATCGTTTCTTGAGAGACCATCTCCTGATAATCTAGTTCAGCGTGATCTTTCATGTCCACAGTGCAGTGCAGCGTCTGTCTTATTTGAAACGAAACTGTGTACAAATGTTAACAATTCAACGAGACCTGGTTGTCACAATGTTTACACGACAGCACACGGTACGACGAGTGGCAGCTTCTTAACTGACGGCGTTAATTTGTTGTCAGTATTTTTGACCCAATGTTAACACACCACCGTAATTGATACGGTGGTGTACCATTTTTTATACGCGAGCCAATCAAAACGCCAGGTTACAAACAAAGTGCAGTGACATAAAAGAGACATCAGGGTCGATGATGCGGTCACTTATTGTGTTTAGTGTTTGTGTTAATAATCTACGTTTTATTGTTTGCTTCAAAGAGGTGCTAAATTCGCAACCAATAACTTCGCCCAAGAGTCCATTTTGGCTCCGCCTTTTTAACGAAACTACACGCGGGGGACACGATCAAACAATGTAATGAATAGCACAAGTAACCCATACTGTCTTCAAAAGAACTATAATTCGTGATTAGTAAGGAGTTAGGTCTTTGTTCTTTCCAGTTCATTTTGAATATCTTAGATCATGGTTGTTAAATGTATTTCCTGCCTCACTGCTGGTGGCGTCTGTAAAACGCTCGGTCGTGGTCCATTTTTCCTTCGGGGCATGGCTGATTTCTTCTCAGTCGAAAGTCGTGTGAGATGCCAAGCAGAACCGAAATGTCTTCTAATCTGCAGAGCTCTTCCCTAAATAAAAGGAAGATGACTTTGTGTACGAAATAATGGCCTGTAAATGGCGCAGGCAAACAAACAAACAAACATGAGTGCTTCGAATGTGGTGGTTTTGCAATAATAAAAATCAATGATAGCTTCAGTTTTAATACTTCACCAGACATTTTTTAAACGCTATGGATGAGATTAAGATTCGATATTAAGCCATCCTTATAATGAACTGCCTTTGACTAGTTTAGCTAGTTTTTTTGTTCTTTACCATTGTCCTAACGAACGAATGGGATGGTAGTAACCAAAAAGTTAATTTGATCTTTGTAACGTGGCAAGAACTGAGTTTAAATGACTAAAACTCGTAAAACTCGGTGTAGAAAATCAATACTCCTTAAAATTTGATTGTAGTTATGAAGAAATCCCTATATCGAACTTTAAGCTAAGAACATCCGGAGCCGGCTTTGTTTTCAAGACTGAAGACAAGATACATGCTACAGTCACGAATGGCGTGATGCACGCAGGAGCGACTCTTTTGTTCCAAGTAGCCATTGTTCAGTTAAATATACTAGCTCCATGTGCTTCGCGAGATGGCCACTTCTTTTGGGTTGCAAAGATTTCCAACTGGGGACTGCTGATCGCAACTACATGAAAACCCGGGGGATAAAGGTGAAGCGAGCGTGGGAAAAATTCCAAATTCACGACACCGAAATCACAGTGTATAAAGTTAATTATAGGTATGTCTCTGTTTGATACTAGAAAATTAATTCTCTGGTCCAGAGTGAAAGAGACAAACAGGGCACTCATATTCAAGAAAACAAAGGGAAAAAAAGTTCAAAATATAGTCCAGACTTGACTTTCATGTTTGTTGTTCTTTTATTGTAATTTAGTTGTTTTCTGCAACTGGGCAAAATTGTTCAACTGTTATGAAGAAAATAGCTGAAAAATCATATTTCAGAAGGAGCATGTGGTTTCCTGATTTCAAACGGATCACAATCTTCGCAAGAAATCTAGGAAATCCTTTGTTTTCCTCATAATTTCTTATTCAACTTGTCAAAATTAAATGCTGGTGACCAGTAATGCTTATAAAAAAAATTACAGAGACCCAGTGCAGAAAGAATTAAAAGATCTATTCTTGTGGGAATTAATAGATGGAATAACGTATGTATAGAAAACACATTGTAAACTTTATGGTAAATTTACGACTTTACTTTAGGTCGGATTAAGAGATCAGACGCCACCATAACTAAACTACTTAAAGCTCTTCATAAAGTTTTAAAAAGGTCCAGCATTTAACCGTTTTTAGTGAATTTATAGGACAAAAATGTCTTCACATAACGCTGAGGTAATTTATCCTTAAAAAAAATTTAAATCTTATATCAAAATGGGCCAGCAATGAGCTGTTGAACGACAAACTCGCCCGAGCAAGTTCGGCGACAACGCCCTTGGCACCCAAACATTTTCATCCATGTTGTCAAAACACGGAACTTGACAAACTGACGGGATCTTATGCTCAATAAAAGGTGAAATAAAGAAACACCGCAAATGACAAAAGCAGCAGACCCCCACATAACACAGCTTGGTGTTACAGCAAAGAAAAGTTTACCACTATGGTACGCAGTAGGAGCCGCGGAAGGGAACACACGGTGCTGTGATCAACAGCTGTTGATGATCCTTTGCAATACTCAATCTTTGATAAAATATCTACTTTGGTCACGAACAATATTATTTGGCCATTACTCAGCGATTAAAGAACCAAATTGTGGCAGAACAAGCTCAATTGAGTTGCACTAGGTAGAAACTAAACGATAATCGACTTTTAAATTGCAAGAACCAATATTAAACAGTCCCATCTGTCTTCGCGCGATTGCGAGTCCTGGGCTCCTCTGTCAGCGTGAGTAAATACCCCTATGAATACGTGTTGTTTGAAATACTCTACGGGCGAATTCATAGTGACGTCAATGTTTACATTTTGTTCTTAAACATGCCATTTTGGTTTTGAAAACGTTCCGTTAGACGCGAATTTTACTGATTCCTAAGTCTGGGGAACATACTAGCGTAGGCTATCAGAAAAAGTTTAAACTCTTTCCAAGCAATATTCTTGAGATTTTCGCCATCAAAAACTGCATTTCTGGTAGAACTTCAGTAATGAACCTACAATGCACTCCTTGAACATGAACTAATATTTAAAGTATCATGTCTTTGAAGGTATGCGGCGCTATTTTGAGCTCATCATTTTAAGCAAAGTCTGCTACACTATTTTAGCATTCAGAATACTTCAGGTTATATTTTAGCCAAGGAATGATAAAATGGCAAAACAACTATTGTAAACAGCTGATTACGAGATTTGACGAGATAAATTCGAGTTAAACTCTTATAAACGATTCTTAAGATTTACTCATCTAGAGTTACCAGAAGCCACCAAATCATTCTGGCTGTTAACACTTGCTCTGAA